>NC_056729.1:1704723151-1704977158 GCF_019279795.1 Protopterus annectens | reverse complement strand
TTGCCTCCGCTGCTGTGTTATAGTAATGGAAAAAGTCCGAGCTACCGGACCTTTTTCCATTACTATAACTCTGAGTTACAACGTGCATGCTGACCAATCAGCGTGCACGTTTTTGAATATTAATGGGGGGTAGTTGTATAATAGTATTTTTATGACATTTAAATCACTACACCAAATTATTTAGTTAGCACAAAGCATTACTTACTGTAACTACAATTAGGATAACTTCAATAAGAAAATACAGCCATGACATCCTTAACCTATTCTTGTACAGTAAAGTTGTTCTTAGAAAATTAAACAGCAACCCTGCATGACTTTTGATAGAATTTATTAACACTTGTTTAAAAAAAATCTTAGATAGCATAGACTTGCCCAAAAGCAGATGAATTCCTTGTGAACAAGTTGTAACATGGGAGAAACGTAGCAAATTCCTTTTGGTTACGGTAGATATCAGCAGTACATGCTTCTCTAAAGGTAAACTAATTTTAGTCCATTGCAACAGGGAAAACAAACTGCAAATTCCTTTGCAACCCTGCAAGCCCTACCCCCACATATTCTGTCCCCCCATTCTTTAAGTGGTCTATACCAAAAGACTTAATATTTTTAGAAAGAGTCAACATACTATGACAGCAAATTTGTTTACCAGCCATAAAGTAGAAGGGTGCTTGTTACAGGATATTCCCAAGTTCGTGGAACACATTCAAAAGACCAATGGCTCCAGGTTCAAAATCTGTGTGGGCCAAAGACTGAAATCAGAATGGCAGTTCTTTGCATTAAAATTTAACCACTGCAGAAAAGGTGAATCTTAACAGATCATGTTGGAAAATAATTTTACTTAAAGGTCAAAAAAGAACTTTCTTTTGCTGCAACTTTAGGGGAAACCTTAAAATACTGAAACAGATCTCTAATTTGTTTAAGGAAAACTCCACCCTCTTCTACAGTTTAACTCAATATTTATGTTGTTTTTCTTGCTGCAATATGGTTCTAGTATGGTATAGGGAGGCACCAGAAACCTGCTTGCATTTTATAAAACTTTCATTTTCTTGCCTTAGAATCAAAGGAAGGGAAAGCCCACCTTTATATTTGTATTTATTTTTTAAGCTCAACTTCTCAAATACTTTGCAGAGTAAGTTGTCTCTGCCTTCATGACATACTATGGACACAAACAAATCTGTAGTTTACCCTGTCATAGGTACAGTGCCCTTTGCAATGTTAATCCCAAGTTGCCTCAGTTGTCTTTGGTTAGATGGATGTAATTTGCAGAGCGCATCTGTGATAAAACACCAACTACCCCTGGCCATGAAGAACATGGGTGCCACCCCCAGAGTGACTTTGCAGTCTCCCATCCATTTGTCCAAGTTCCGCTAGAATAGGGTCAGTGAGGAGCTCTGCTTTACATGGACTGGAAGTTTATTCCAGAGTAGCAGCAATCCCTGGGAGATACACCTGTCTTTCCAGCATATTCTGTTAATGTCACAGGCTAGGTTAAGATTCCTAGAGCAAGTGACTCTTGTGCCATTTGACTTGCCAAAGTGCAGCATATACATCAGAGCAGCGTCAGAGACAGCCCTGTAGGCCAGGCACAAGTCACCTCTCAGCAGCCTATACCATACTGAGTACAGTGACAGGGCTTTCAGTCTATGTATGCAAGTCATGCTTTGGAGGCCCTGTATTTTCTTGGTGATAAACCTCTGTGGTCTTTCCAGCTGCTGCAGGTGTCTGGTGGGGTACATGCAGAAGGCAGCATTGTACTCTATTAATGGCCTGATGAGAGTCAAGTACAGTGCAGTTATAACATCCTTAAACCTGGATGCAATGCCATTACTAATGAGATGCACAACGTAGAAAGATTTCTTTGCCACTGTGGAAACTTGGTTGAATTTCAGATTGCCATCTAGCTGTGTTCTCAGGTCTCACACCACTGGGTTTGAACTTAGGGTGGGATGCTGTCAATATTGTAATTAGCAGGGAATTCTGCTTTGCTAAAGGGTATAATAATGAACTTTTTTGCATTTAGTTTTAAATCGTGTCTTTGGTGCCAGTCATCTGTCTGCATTAGCCCCTCCTGTAATATGTTAACATCACTGGGGGGACTCAATGATTGCACCCATTTTTAATCATCAGCAAACTTGGTAAGCCAAAGACAGTCTACTTTAGCCTGGACTTCCAAGAAATAGACTCCAAACAGTAAAGGGCCCAGTACAGATCCTGGTACTATGCCACGGGTGACATACTGGTAGAGGTGGAGTCACCAACTTTGACAGTATGTGTTCTGTCGGCGAGCCAACTGGCTATGCATCTAGTGACGTAAGAGTTAATCCCCAGCTGGGAGAGTTTCTCAATGATACCCAAGTGGGGGACTGTGTCAAAAGCCTTCACTAGGTCAAGATAGGCAGTATGAACAGTCTTACCTTCATCCAGGGTTTTGGTGACTTTCTCGAAGAAGTCTACTAGGTCTAATAAACATGATCTACCCTTAACAAAGCCAGACTGGGTTGGTTCTGGAGTTTGAAGGTCACCTATGTCCTTGTTGATATGGTCCTATGAGAATTCCTTCCATGGTCTTGCAGATGAGGCTGGTTAGACTTAAGGGTCTATAGTTCCCAGGGTCAATTGATGGTACTCCCTTTGTGCAAGGGGATTACTGTTGCTGTTCTCCACTCTGCTGTAACAAGGCAAATTCTCAGGCTATGGTTAAAGAGAACGCCAAGTTGGTCTGCTAAGTCCTGTTTTAGACTGCTTAATAAGCAACCTAGAATGTTATCTGGTCCCACTGAGGCCATCTTTTTGACCTTGGAGAGTGCAGATATGACCTGATCTCTAGATATGCTAGGCAGAGGACTGGCGTCAGGTATGCTTTGAGGTATGGTTGGTGAGAACAGGGGGGTGAAGTCTGCACCAAAACTATCAGTTAGCAGGTTGGCAATTTCCTCCACTATAGTATGAGTGGTACCATCGACTACCAGTTTGGCAAACAGCTGAGCATTCCCTTTTAGACTTTGGACATACTTAAAGAATGCCTTATGATTATCCTTAGCAAGGGATGCTATTTTACCTTCATAATTAGCTTTAGAGGACTTTACAAGATTTCTGATTTGCTTGTTCAAGCTGTGGAGGGAATTCTACATCTATTGAGTCAGTTCCGTTTTGTTTTGACATCAGTTTCTTCCTTTTGATATATAATCTGTTTATACTTGAGGTCCACCAGAGTGGCTTGTTTTTTTTTTTCAGAAGGACCTGATTTTAATCCAGTCAGGCACAGCCAAGTGTATACAGTTGCTTAAGTGTTTATACAGGCATTTGTGTACACCTCTGCATAGGAGTCACTGTTGTCTCTGATTGTGGGGGGTATAAAACTTTTTATACCATCACTTAATAGACTGCAGTTTGCTTTGGAACATTTTTTTAGATTTTTGCTCTTGTGGTGGTGACAGGTTCAACAGTTACTTCGAACGAGACTGATTTATGGTCCAACCTTAACTAGGGAGGACATCACACAGGTGGGGACAGCAGTGACTCCCCCATGAGTGTGAGTACTATGTCTAGGACATCTGAGCCCCTTGTGGGGGTGCAGACTATCTGTTCCACAGCATTTTATTGACAAAGTCCAGGAACCTCTGGGCAAGCATTTTCATGCTCATGTAAGTCACCCAGTTGATGGCAGTATAGATGAATTCTCCCATGACTAAGGTATTAAGCTGTATGGCAAATGACTCCAGTAAGTCAAGTTAGGTGTCATGCTTTTCTTGGTTCATGGTGAGGGACCTACAGCCAGCAATGATGTGGTAGGGTATGTTGCCTGTAGTTAAATGGATATGGAGTAGTTCGAGAGAGTCGTACTGTTTAACCAGTCTCGAGGTGTACTTGGCTTTATAGAAGATGGATCCACATCCATCTTTGGTTCTTTCATGCTCATTTTGAGGTCTGAATGTGTGGAAGGCATTGTAGCCTTGCATGGCCAGGGTGCTCTCTGCAGCCTTGAACCATGTCTCAGTGACTGCACAGACATCAGCGTTTTCCAAGGTGAGGAATGCTTCCAGGGAGTGCAGTTTCATGTTTAGAAAGCAGCAGAACATTGAGTTTGTCTTGAGTGGATTTTGTTACATTGAAAATTGTGTTGATTTGACATTCCCTAAAAAACGAACTATGGGGGAGGCAAGTGCCTTTGCCAGTATCCAAAAGCCTAGAGGAGACAGGTGCAGATCATCTCTGGCAAAGCAGTGTGGTCTGTCAACCATGTCTTCCCAAGCTGACAGATACTGTATTCCCCTGGACTGTCACCAAAAGCCAAGCCAATTGCTGAAGTCAATCATTTTTTGTTTATATTGTGGCATCATCCTGGGAGAAGGTATAATGCTGCTTAGGGCTACGGACATACTTTCCTGGGTCACATAATCTGAGAATTCAGTCATGTCTCTCTTCATATGGTCCAGAGAGGTATGTCTCAAGTCACTCACTGCAATATGGACTATGACAGAGTCATAATGGTACTTGTTGACTGACTTGAGTGCATGTGTAAATTGATTGATCCTGGCTTATGACAGCCAGCGGACCATGACCTCCTCTTTATCCAGCCTGTTGAGGGGGGCATCTGTGTGTCTTACTATGAAGTCACTTATGACCAAGACATTAGGTTTTGAGGTGTTCTGCCTTAGGGGCGTATTTGCTGAGACACTGGTGTGTGTGTTATTATGTGTACTGGTTTCTATTTGCATAACAGTGTGTGAAAGTGGTTTACATTTGGGAGGTCTCTAATTTTTTGGTAGGCTTCTAGTGAGTCCCTTCTCTTATGTGGGTGTGTGTGTCATGATCTCATTTTGTGTGAGAGGTAAAATGTGTGTGCTGACATGTTTGATGTCCGGTTTGTTGTTACATGAAAGAACTGATTCCAATTTCATAGTGTAATTACATCTCTCACATAGGGTATTTGTTTTAAGAGTAAGTGGTTGTCAGTATACATGAGGCAATTACTACATTGCCTCTGGATGCTCATGTCAATCAGGCTAACTGGTGAAATGATGGGAAACTGCCTTTCCATTATAGCAGGTTTTTACCATATGTACTATTAGAGAAGGGACTGGGTTAGTTTGACCAGTTTTTGTGCTAGGACTAACAAAGGTGTTTGTTCTATTAAAGGTTATGGATGAGAAGTGTGGCAACGCTGCTGAGTGTGCCTGTAGTGCAGTAGGGAAGCTTGGGATGGTTCCACTGACAGATGTCTAGGGGAAAAATTGAGTTTCAAGGTGTTTGTTTCTATACAGGACACACTAATCCCTGTTGTATAATGAGCTGCAACATGCAAACACAAGGGTTAAATACAGACAAAATTAAGATGCTTTAAAGCTAATCTGCCAACAGGAAAGCACACACTGAACCTTCCTCCAGCAATCGCCAGCTCAGACAAAGCTGGATCCACACACTTCTGCCAACAAGGGTGCAGGGGAGCCCTTCTTAACGTACGATGGCTGGTTTAGTGCTCAAGTGCATCAATAACTGGATAAATTCAGCAGGTCTGAATCTAGCCTATGCTATCTAGGTATCAGAACAATGCCAATCAAATGCAGAGAAGTGTAAAACAATACTTAGAGCCCTTTTGTGAGTTTCCCAGCTCAGATAGACCAGGTAAACATCTAATACCACCAGGTGAACAATCCCAGTCCCCCAATGCAAAATCACAGTAAATGAGCGTCTGGAGTGGAATGCTACCAAAAAACAAACAAAGATATTGATACATCAGTGTACTTTAAACAGTTTACAAAAGTGTGTCTATTCAATAAAAGTACTTCGCTTTGAACAAATGAGCCAAGAGCCACTCAATTGCACAGAATTTATAAAGGCACTAAAAAAACAAGATAAGCCCTCCAACCAGTAAAAATAAAAATACTTATAGAAATCTCGTGTTTCCTCAACCTCAACAGACCAAGCTACTTCCCCAATGTGTTAGATGGAAAATCCATTGACCTCTTTTGTGCCGTCAGTCTTAAGATGGGAAATTAGTCCTGCTGATATCAGAAGCACAGCAACTGCTGTAAAAAATTCAGAACGCTGTAGAACTGTTTCCACTGTCTTTACTGCACAGAGGATAACTTAACACTCATCTTTCATAGCAAAACAAAGCAAATAGATGAGTCAGGGGTTAAGACAGCTGTCACCTCTTCTTTACATAATAAGCTCATCACAGTACTAAATGCTGATTATTTGTAATAGTTTACATATTAAGAGGACTTAAAACTAGTATCAAAGATTTATGTGACATTTAGAGAAAAGTCAGAAAATATTACTTCTTGTAAAGCTTCAACACATTTACCATTTTCAACACCCCTCCCCCAACAGGACAGAAATGCACAAATCAGGACTGCTGTACAAAAACAGAGACAGGTGAGAGCTAGATATGAGCTAGATTCACTAATACTGTTTACAAAAAGGTCTTCTATGCTTTTTTGTAGCATCCTTCAAAGAAGGGTGCATGTCTGGTACACAGATTCATGGTAGGAGACTCTCACAGACTTTGATTTGGTCCTTAAAGCAGTAGAGTGCATGAGCATTTTCTAACCCAAAAGGAAATGTGACCCTTGATGGCAACCATGGTATACAGCTGAATTTACTTTAACATACGTTTATGTGCCTTTGCATTAAAAACATTAAGAAAAGCAAGTCAGAAGTACTTTAACTATATAGAATGCATCCCCTGTGTGTGTGTGTGTGTGTGTGTGTGTGTGTGTGTGTGTGTGTGTGTGTGTGTGTGTGTGTGTGAGAGATTATAGAAGCATATTTATTTATACATTTGTATATGAAGTACACGTGTAGCACACATCTTACACTTATGTACAGAAGCATACGAGTGGGTGTATAATGGAGAAATATATGCCTGGGTGTGTGCTTGATGTCCTTTAATTAAAAACAAATCAAAATGGAAATTTTGTGCAACTGTATGCATGTATACACACGTGTGTAAAATGTATGTAGTATATATAATACTATGTGAAGGATGTACAGTGAGAATATAGATATTCTTGTAAGTAGGCACACATGAACTGACATATGGATGTCCATGTATATACAAGTATGTTATACATACACACACAGACAGGGAGTGTGCATGTGTGTTCATATTATATCACTGACATCATTCTGATCAACCTCCCTTTTCCTACTTTCTACAGGTCACAAATCTTTTTCAGCACATTGTCTTCTGCGTTCCTGCACATGTGCATGAACTATCAGAATCTGTTCTCTTTGACCTTCTCCGCAATTGGAGTTACTTGGGCTTCTGACCAGACATCTTCATTTCTTCATCCATCCCAAATTGTGCATACTGCCACCTATCTCAGGCACTTCATCGGTTCATAGGTATATACTAGGCCAACCACCACTACGGCCCTTATAAGCCTTGCAGTGCAACCCCAATGTGACCTACAAATTTGATTTATACAGGTAATGATTTACTGACTGCCTTGGTTCATCAGAGACATAGCAGCTAGAACAGGAGTGAATTTCTGATTACCGATCCACTGGTCCAAGTTGCACTTAAAGGGATAAGGATGAACTCTGCTTCACATGGATGGGGACCCTGTTCCAGAGAATATGGATCCTCTGAGAAACATATCTGTCTCTCCAACATGTCCTATGTCACAAGCAAAATTAAAGGTATGTTAATCTAGTAGTTCTGATGCTGCATGTTTTGTAGATGTGCAAAAGGTTCAACAAAACAGGGTCCATGACCTGTATGCCAATCAAAGATTACCACTCAGAAGTTTGTAGAATACAAAGTAAAGAGAGAAGGCTTTGAATTGATCAACATAGCACATTGTGCTTACTCCGTGTATACTTTTTGTAAGGAACCTTTGTGGACATTCCAGTAGCTGCATGTTTCTGACCAGGTACATACTGAAAGGAACATTATACTTTATGGTGGGTCTGATTAGGGTCAAATACAGTTATACGATGACCTCTTTGGACCTAAATACCATGCCCTTGTTTATAAATTGAGCAACATAGAAGAATTTTTTTACTAACTTAGTAACCTATCCTTCGACCAGTATGAGTTCCCAGATCCCTGACTAATTAACTTTTCAGGGTATTTTACTGATGATGTAGTTACTCAGGCCAGTAGATTTTCCAAAATTCCGAAGAAATGATGAATGGAAATAATGGAAAAATGGAGATATAAATTTTTATTTTTAATGCTATTCTGATGAAGTCTGTTGATGATTACTTTACTTATGATGAATGAAGTCTGTTGACGAAAGCGGAAATAAAGGATTTTTTCTCATTTTCATTTCTATAGTTCATTTCTTCTTCCAGACTACTTTCTTTAGATTTTCCAAAATGTACTATAACGCATTTCTTGGTACTGAGTTTTAACCCATGGCATTGGCACCAAACATTTGTCTCCATTAGACCTTCCTGAAGGGTGTTCTCATCTTGGGGGATTGAATGACTGCTCCCAGTTTGCAATCATCTAAGAACTTGGTCAGCCAAAGGCCTCTGACATTGCCTTTGACAACCAAGAAGAAGATGCTAAACAGGAGTGGATCCAGCACAGAGCACTGGGGGGATGCCACTGGTGACTGGCCTCTTTGTGGCGGTGGCCTCACCAATTTTAACCTCCTGGGTCCTATCAGTGAGTCAGACAGCTCAACATGGTTTTATAAAGGGGTTTATACCTAGTTCCAATAAGTCTGCTGACAATGACCAAGTGAGGTGTTGTATCAAATGCTTTATCCAGATCTAGGTAGGAAGTATGCACCAGTTTCTATTCATCCATTGCTTTAGTAACCTTTTCAAAGAAGTCCACTAGATTCAGTAAGCATGACCTTCCTTTAACAAAATCAAACTGGGATGCATCCAGTGCCTGGAGGTCTCCTGTGTCCTTGTTGACAATTTCTATGATAATTATTTCATAGCTTTGCAAATAATAGTCAGACTACTAAGTCATTAGTTTCCAGGATCTGTTAAAGGTCCTCCATTATGAAGAAGGATGACTGTTTCAGTTCTCCATTCACGTGGCATAAAGCCTGTTTTAAGATTATAGTTAAATAACTACTCCAGAGGTCCTAATAATGCCTACATTAGACTTTTCAGGAGGCATCTTGGGATGTTTTTGAGGCCTACTGAGGCATTGTTCTTGTCTTTAGTGAGTGCAGCCAGTGCATACTCCCTAGTTATAGCTGGAGGCATTATGTTTGACAGTATTTTTGAAGAAATGGTTGGGGGTGGGGATGGGAGTAAATCTGGAACTGAATTTGTTCGCTAACATGTTTGCTATATCATCAGGCTCAGTGAATATAGCACCATTAACCACCAGTTCAGCACATTTCTGTGTCCATCCATTGAGGTTTCTGACATAGTTGTACAATGCCTTATGGTTATTTTTCACCAGGGAGGCTACCTTAATCTCAAAGATGTCATGGCTTGACCTAATTAGCCCTCTTAGGTGACTACTTACATTGAAGAGAGAGTTTTCTATCTTTATGTGAATTGACCTTCCTGATTTTGCAATAATTGTTTTTCGTTTTTCTTTTTTCTAGGGACTAGACCTGAGCTTACTTCTGGTAGGTACAGCAGGCTCTATGCAGCCATTGACATTGCTATGCAGAGTTTCTGAGAGCAATTAAGCATAAACTGCTCTGTTCTCTGGGTTGGAGGGGTACTGACTTTTGACAATCCATCCCTTAATAAAAGGCAATTTGCTTTGGAATAGTTACTGTTACTGGTAATGGGACTGTGGAGTTTATTATTATTTAGCTTTATGGTCGGTCCTTACCAGTGAGGTTGAGACATTGGGTGTAGTGTAGCGTTCTCTCATAGTATGAGGTCCAGTATGTTGGAGCCTCTAGTGCATGTATTCTCCATGTGGTCAAGGGTATTTGTATTTTCAAGGTCCAGGAATCTCTGATCTGTAGATTTGAGGCTATGTAGGATTCTGTTAGGTTAATTTATTTTATTATACATTTATTGACCGGGTATGTCCGACTGAAATGAAGAGCTCTTTTTCAGAGGAGGCCCGGGGAGAAAAGCTCCAACATATTATACAATTATTATACAATAACAATAGACAGCAGTATTACAGAATTATTACAATGCATTAAGTAACATAACAATATTTAAGTGCGTCAGTGATGAGGAATATACCAAATCTCTTATAAAATATTAAATAAAAAGCAATGAAATGACATTAAGATGAACGAAATTTTTGGAATACGAGGACACTAATACAGTATAGTAATAAAGTTGTATCAGGCAAGATAACCACGATTGAATCTTTCTCAGAGATGTTGGTTTAGTAGGTTTTGGAAGACAGTAGAAACATCAGTCAAAGTAGTCTAGAGTGAGCTAGGAGGTAGACTGTAGTACGAGAAGTAGGGAGAGTGCAGTGGCAAGACTAGTGACTTTAAAGTATTCTTTGGTGGCTACTTTAAATTGTTTAGGATGTGTTAGGGCCCTGATTTCTAATGGGAGCCTATTCCAAGCAATAATAGGGTGATAGATGTACATGTTGTGTCCAAATCTGGACTTAAGTTTGTAGATTTGTAGCAGGTCTTGGTTAGAGCTTCGGAGAGGTTTGGGGGGAGAATAAGGGGAGATAAGTGGTAAGCACTAGGTAGCCTATCTACCACAAGAGTGATTTCTGCCTCGGAAATTGTAGTTTATTGGCCGTTTGGGCACTTTTTCCACCTCTTTGAACATTCTGGTTTTAAAAGTTCGCGTTTACACTTGTTTCCCACCTTTCCTGTAACTAGCCTAGTCCAGATACAGATTTGCTGTACCAGGACTGCTTGCAAGCTTCTGAGCCCCCAAGCCTTTCTGTGTTGGAGGGAAGCCTTCTAGCTTACCAGTGGGAGTGGTAAGCACTAGGTAGCCTATCTACCACAAGATCCAGGTACAGATTCTTAGCGTTAGCACTTGAATTTGCTTATTACTGCTCCTCACTTGTTCAGAACTTGTTGTTACCACTAAATAAGCTACAAATTACTACAGCACCCAACATTCCTCTTTACCTAGAGGAAAACAGTTTTTGCACTTGACTTCCTCACTTGCTTAGAGAAAAACAGCTCTTATACTCACTTTCCTCACTTGTCCAGAGAAAAGTAGTTTTTTATTCAGGCATGTCCAAGGGTCAACTCTCGGTGTTCTCTCCTGCCTATCTGATGAATCTGGGCATCTTGGGGCAATGTAACAATTGCCTCATGTACACAGACAACCTTCTCCTCCCACCACCCTACATAACAATCTGTGAGAGATGCACCTATCTAGCCAAACTAGTTCTCTCCAACCAAGACTGAACATGACAGTCAAGAGGAGAAGGTAAACACTGGCACCACACCACACTCATCACACAGTCCCACTAAACCTACACCACAAAAATCCACACAAAAACACAAGAACATTCGCAGAGGCTCTCAATAATAATCTGCTCAAGCAACAGAGACCACCAAAGCAGAAACGCAAGCAACCTCCACCCCGCAACACAACCCAAATGACACGTAGCCCACAGACTCAGTGTCAATAAACCACGGCCCATAAGGCAAAACAATGTACCCAAAACGCTAGTCATAGGTGACTCTATAGGTCAGACACACTGATGTCCCACTCACCAGGCTAAACAAGAAAAAGGTTACTGTCAGCTGCCTGTTGGGTGCCAGGATCTGCCACATAACCCACGCACTCAGGTCACACCACAAGTACAAATACGGTTTTGTCATTGTCCATGTTGGTGTGAATGATCTAAGCCATACCTCCCTAGACTACATGAACAGAGACATGGAAGAGCTCTCTGATCACGTAGCCCAGGCCGGCATGACCCTAGACCTGACTAGCATCCTGCCATCACCCAGAATGATATCGCAGTACAAGGACAAAATGATTGACTTCAACAACTGGCTAAGCTTCTGATGTCATTCTACGGGGATCCAGTATCTGTCTGCCTGGGACAACATGGTCGATAGACCACGATGCTTTAACCGAGATGGCTTGCACCTGTCGCCCCTGGGATTCCGGATACTGGCTAAGGATCTTGCTTCCCCTATAGTGCCTTTTTTCAGGCAAGGTTCAAATGACAAATTCACCACCGTAACAGGAACAGGCAAGCAAAAACTGAGGATAATGCTACCTCTAAAATCTCAAAATGCACTCACTCGAGGCACTCCTTAAAATGGAGAACATTGACACCTGTGCAGTGACTGAGACCTGGTTCAAGGCTCTAGAGAGCAGCCCTGCATTACCAGGCTATAACGCATACCACACTTTTCAGCCATCTAACCTGGACCAAAACACCAAAGGCAGAGGTGTGTCCATATTCATTAAGGATATCCACACCTCCAGGCTAGTTGTGCAGCATAATGCATCCAAGGTTATCCAAGTGCAACTAACTCTGGGCAAAGCTGCAATCCAAATTGTAGCTTGTTATAGATCCCCCAACATGTCCCAGGATTCCCATGCCTCTTTTCTTGATATACTGGAAAATATTAGGGTTCAACCAAACACCCTAATAATGGGTGATTTCAACTACCCCCACCATTAACTGGGAAAACTACTCATGTACCAACTCCTTCACTCTTTCTGGAATTCATAAATTCCAATGCCCTGGATCAACTTATCTACACCCCCACCAGGGGCAACAATATCCTAGACCTAGTCATTACCAACATGAGTGACCGGTGTTCCACCTGAAGTCAACTCCTCATTGGTCAGATCCGACCATAAGCTAATCACCCTAGATAGCCACATCCTGCCCCCACCCACCATTAAGGAAACCACGGTAAAAGAATTCTCCAAAGCCAACTTCATGCTTCTTAAGACAGAAGTGGCGAACTTCATGACACCCATGCAGATGGACAAAACAATTACGTCTGCTGAATCCTACACAAATGCACTCTATAAACACTAAGTGCATGGATCGTGCTATCCCAAACAGAACCAAGACGCTATCCTCCAAAAAAAAAGAAGCCAATCTGGTGGTCCCCTGCCATAAACAAATTCTACATCAGAAGGAAGAAACTGTTGCAAAAGAGTAAAATCCCATGAGTGGAGAAGCTCCCTGGTCAGCTTCAGTAATAAGCTGAGATCCCTTATAAGTTCCTCCAAAGCTAGCTATGAAAACAAAATCGCCTCTGATTCTAAGGGCAAACAGAAAGCATTCTATAGCTATGTCAACAATCTTAATGGCAACACCTAGATCTGCTCTGACTTACAGCACAACGGCATGAAAATTACAGAACCAACTGATATTGCCAACATCCTGGCAGATAGGTTCAGTACTAACTTTACACCCCTCTCAACCCATAAAGGGCCCATATCTATACAGGAAAAATGCAGAGTCCCTGTTATCACATTTATGCAGGTAAAAGCTGCACTCTCTAAAACCAAAAACACAGCATCCATGGGACCGGACAACATACTAGGCTGCGTTTTACATGAACTTCAGAATGAACTGGCTCCCCACCTAAGCACCATGTTCAATCATAGTCTCACGTCAGGCTTTGTGCCCAATGAATGACGCACAGCAACAGTTATCCCACTCCACAAAGGGGAAGCCACCACCGATCCTGGGAACTATCGCCCTATTAGCCTGACGAGCCTGGACTGCAAGACCATGGAAGGTATCATCATGGAACCCATAAACAAAGACATTGGTAACCTCCAAACTCTGGACCCCACCCAGTTTGGGTTTGTGAAAGGCAGAGCATGCCTTCTGAACCTGACTGACTTTTTTGAGGCAATCACCAAAGCCGTAGACGAGGGTAAGGTGGTTCACACAGCCTATCTTGACCTCACCAAGGCTTTCGACACCATCCCCCATTCTAGAATTATAGCTAAACTCACTAAACTAGGTATAAATCCCTGTCACAAGATGGGTTGCCAACTGGCTCACTGACAGAACCCACACTGTAAAAGTTGCAGACTCCAAATCTGACTTCAAACCAGTGACAAGTGGAGTACTACAGGGTTCAGTCCTGGGACCTCTCCTGTTTGGTATCTACTTCTCTGAAGTACAGGATAACAGAGAAGGCCTCTTACTAACAAAGTTCGCAGAAGACTGCAAACTCGGAGCCATAGTCGTGTCCCCAAATGATGTGGACGTCCTACAGAAGGGCCTCACTGAGACAGATGCCTAGTGTCAGAGGCATGGCCTCAAGCTCAATGCCAAAAAGTGCATTGTCATCCCCTCTGGTAAAAACTCTGTACCCATGAACTACCACATAAATGGCAGTCTACTTAATGCCGAATGTGTTTTAAGAGACCTTGGGTCCAGGTGGACAGCAGTCCCTGCTTTGATAATCACATCACCACAGTAGTCAGGAAATCCTTCTATGTGGCACACACCATCACAAAAGGGTTCTCATCCAGGAAAAAAGAGGTAATTGTTCCCCTCTACTCAGCACTCAATAGACCCATTATAGAGTACAACGACCCTTTTGGAATGTACCTCACAAGACATTTGCAGCAGCTGGAAAGGCCACAGAAGTACCTCACAAAGAGGATTACTGGCCTCAAACAGATGCCCTACACTGACCGTCTCAAATAACTCCAGCTTTACTCTGTAGTATATCGCCTTCTCTGAGGAGATCTCTGCCTAACATATAAAGCTATGTTAAACCCAGAGCTGTTGGACATGCTACACCTAAAGAAATCCCAATCCCTCCGAGCTACATGCTCTAGGGACCTAAACCTTGTCACCACAATAAACAGGACATGCTGGAGGGATAGATTCCTGTCGCAGAGATTTCCTATACTATGGAACAAGCTACCCATCTATGTCAAGCAAAGTTCATTAGCACTCTTCAAGAAAAATCTTGATGAGTGGATGGGAAATAGGAAATACATCCTGGGGATCATTTCTGTGGCTCTGCTCGACAGGGGCACAGGAAATTAACTTTCTTGGGTGGTGTAAGCCAGGGAACCTTGGCCGATAGCCTAGTACCTACCTATGAGATGGTTTTGGACAATAGGAAGGCTGGTATAGGACAGAACGAATGATTTGGAGCGGAGAAAGGAGAAGCTGGTGGGGTAATTCAAGCCAGTTTAGGTGCTTTACTGAGAGACAGTGATGGAATTTGTAGGTTTGCTGAGCAGCAAATCTAGCTACCTCGTTGTAGGTAGATTTGAGTTTGGTCAGGTGTAACGAATTAAGATTTGTGAGAATTTGAGAGCTGTACATTAGACTGTCACCACAATAAAAAGGACATGCTGGAGGGATAGATTCCTGTCCCAGAGACTTCCCATACTCTGGAAGAGGCTACCCATCTATGTCAAGCAAAGTTCATTAGCACTCCAAGAAAAATTGTGATGAGTGGATGGGAAATAGGAAATATACCTTGGGGTTCACTTCTGTGTCTCTGCTCGACAGTGGCACAGAAAAATAATTTTCTTGGGTGGAGTAAGCCAGGGAACCTTGTTGGCTAGGCTTACGTAGGCCCTTGGGCCGATAGCCTAGTACATACTTATGAACCTATGGGTAGAAGGGAAGTAAGAGAGAGAGAGTAATCTTGGCTTCACTGGCGAGGAATTTCTTGTTCCACAGAAAAAGATGGATGGTAAGTGTCTCCAGTAGATCCAAGTATGCATTGTGAGCTTCTTGGGATATGGTGGGTAACCTATAGCTGGGCTAGGAAATGGTATGGGATTTTCTATATGGTGACCTGCATGTGGAAGAACTCCAGCACGTCGTCCTCTTACCACCCTAGAGATATATGCTTGTTATTGATGTATATTGAGACACTTCCTCCTTTAGTCTTTTTCTGTGGAGCTACTGGTCTAAGTGTGGAAGACACAGAAACCTTGCACTGCTGGGGTACTCTGCTGCTTTAAACCACGTCTCTGTAACAGCACTTATGTCTGTATTCTCGAGTGTGAGGAGGATTTGGAGGGAGGGTAGCTTTGTGTTTTTTTTTTTTTTAGGCTCCTGCACTGAGCAGTAAAACCTTGAGGTTCAGCCGAGTTGATTTTGCTATATGTCAGTAGGTTTGTAATTTGGCATTGCCTAAAAAAAAGGCACTATGGAGGTGGATAAAGTTTTAGCCAGTATCTGAAAGCCTAGAGGGGAGAGGTGGAGACCATCCTTGGTAAAGCAACATGGTCCGTTAACCATGTACTCCCAAGCTGACAGATATTGGATCTCATTACAACGACACCAGGAAAAACAGACAGATGTTGAAATCAATCATTTTTGCTCATATTATGGCATCATCCTCAGTGAGGATAATATGTTGCTCATACCAGCCTGAAACACAGAGTCTGAAAGTTTCATAATGTCTCTCTTCATATAGTCCAGGGAGGTACATCTCAGGTCATTTATACCTACATAGGCTATGATGGAATCATACTGGCACCTGTGGTGCAATGACTTGAGTGCATCCATGACTTGGCAGATGCTGGCTCCAGATTACCAACTAACAGTTCTCTTCTTCTTGTTCAGGCTGGTTAGAGGGTTATCAGTATATCTTACAATGGATTCCGCTATGACAAAAGTCCTGATTTGCCTTCTCTGCCCAGGTTTATGTACCATAGCAGTACTTGTCAAACCACTGTTTTGTAAACCTTACTTTTCAACTTCTTTGGCATTCTGTCATACGCTGCCCCAGACACTCTGTGCTAGTTGATTGCAGCCCATTTGATCCTAGTCTTGACTTCCCTCCTCTTCAACCACCCCTCCAAGATACTTGAAGCTGTTAGCACATTTTACTATTTCCCATTCCTGCTAAGTTTTCAGCTTCTTTGATTTCCCTCCATTTGGTGCCATTACAACCGTGTTATCTGTAATCAGTTTCATCCCATGTGGTTTTACTTTTGCACTCCACCCCCCTATCATTTGCTGAATTTCTTGGTTTTACTTTTGCACTCCACCCCCCTATCATTTGCTGAATTTCTTGTTCAGAGTCAATCTGTAATGCCACATTGTCTGCATAGAGCAGCTTTGCTAATGTAGTCCATTCACCACTATGAACAGCATGGTGGGTTCAGAAAACCTCCAACTCCCACCGGGAAACCTGAGTGAATCCAAACACCATTTAGTCTTGTCAAGTCAAGTCCTTGTACACAGCCTGCACTACATCAAACCATCGAAGCACTGCCCAAATGATCTTTCTTAGAACCTTGTCATATGCTTTCTCAAAGTCAAGGAAGGCCCAGCTGGACTTTTTTCTCACCTCTCTCACTGTAAACATCTTGTCAGTTGTGCTGCATTCTGCTATGATTCCGAACCGCTCATCTCTCATCTTACTTTCCACTACTCTGCATATTTGTTTCAGTCACCCTTTCCAGAGCTTTTTCATGCAACATGATATGAGTTTGATACCTCAGTACTGCCCACAGTTGTGAATGCCCTTTTTGCTCTTGCACACTGACACCAGAATGCTTATTCTCCAGTGATATTGGCTACACCTTTCTTCTTCTTTCATCATAGGCTGTCTTGGAGCAGTATAGCTAAGGTGAGATTTTCTTCATCCAGAAGCTGCTGGAAGTACACCTTTCATCTGGTTTTGATGTCCTGTGGGCTGGTGAGCAGGTTGCTGCTGGCATTTCTTATGAAGGGTATCTGAAGATTATCTTCTTTATCTTTCTGTCTCTGCCTTGCAACCTAATAGAGTTTTTCTGCCATCTGCTATGTCACTTTCCAGAAGCCAGCAGAGTGCCTCTGATGCCCTGTTCTTTGGTGTTGCAACTATGCTCTTAGCTCATCTGTATTCCTTCTTTGCCTAGCCCATGTTTTTTTTTTAATCTCCCACTTTTTCCTGCACTCTTCCTTTCAATTACTTCATGAATTTCTGCATTCCACCGCAAGCTTCTCTTATGTGCCTTATTTCCGTACCTGGCTGGACCATGTTTGCCTGGTCCACATGTGATTATTAGTCTAACGGTGCAAGAGCCTTTACAAGCCTAGCCAATAATACCCAGGACATGCCAATATTATATCTTAATTCCCAGATAAGGGATGGGGTAGTATCAAGGTAGTGGGTCTTTGGGTGTTGGAGCCCTGAGTTAAAGACTGCATCTGTCCATAAGGGGCATAAGCAGTACTCCATGCGTGAATTTACAGTTCCCCATTCATTTATCCAAATTCTTTCTGAACAGAATGAGGGACGGGCCTAGTTTTACGAAGATGGTGAGTTTATTCCATAGACAAGGTAGCCTTTGAGATACAAATCTGTCTCTCCAGCAAGTTCTGTTAGTGTCACAAATAAAGTTCAGGTCCGTAGAACACGTAACCCTTGTATAATTTTTCTTGTGAATATATAACATCTGCATCAGGGATGGATCAGAGAATGCCCTGTACATCAAGCATAAGTCCCCTCTCAATAAACGCTATAAAACAGAGTAAAGGGATAAGACTTTTAGTCGGTCTGCATAAGACATGTCTCCTACGCTTTGTATTTGTTTAGTAAGAAACCACTGGGACCACTCCAGTTGGTGTAATTGCCTGGCAAGGTACATGCAGAAGGGAGCACTGTACTTGATTATGGGCCTGATGAGGGCAGAGTACAATGGCACTAAGACTTACTTTGATCTTGATGCCATGCCTTTACTTGTACACTGAGCCACACACAAGGATTTCTTCACTACTGTAGGTACCTGGTGGTCAACATTTACATTAGTATCCATCTGCAATCCTAGTTCCTTCAACACTGGACCTACTTTTAGGGGTGTGCTATCAATATTATGATTTGCAAGGATATGTGATTTACTGAAGGGTATGATTATGTATTTTTTAGCATTTAGTCTCAGACCATGGTTTTAGCACTAGTCATTTGTCATTTTTAGGCCTATTTGTTGGATGTCAACACCATTTGGGGATTCACAGACTGGTTCCAGTTTACAGTCATCAGAGAACTTGAGTCTGAGACCCCAACATCGGCCTTCACTTCAGAAGTACATACCAATAAGGAGTGGTCCCAAGAATTGAACCGCGTGGGACACCACTAGTAACAGATTTCTCATCAGAACTAGATTCACTTATCTGGACAACATGTGTCTTGTCAGTGAACCAGCTGGCTATCTATGTGACAATGTAGGGGTTTATACCTAACTCAGTAAGTTTATCTATGGGATTGTGTCAAAAGCTTTGGCCAGGTCTAGATAAGCGGTGTGCATCATTATACCCCCATTCATGGCCCAGGTGACTTTCTCAAAGAAATCCACCAGACTAAGCAGGCAAGACCTACCTTTGACAAAGCCAAACTGGGTCTGGTCCAGCTTTTGGAAAGTTCTTAAGCAGTTATTGATTAGGTCCATGATCATTCTCTTCATGGCCTTGCAGATAGGTCTGGTTAGGTTTATGGGTCTTTAGTCCCTTGGGTCAGAGGATGGACCCCCCCCCCACGTGCAGAAGGATGACTGTTGCAGTCCTCCATTCCTCTGGGACAAAGTTCGTCTGGAGGCTGTGGTTAAAGAGGGTTCCTAGTGGCCCTGACAGTATATGTTTTAAGCTATTTATGAAGCATCCTGGAATGCTGTCGTGATGGAGGCTGTGTTTTTGGCATTAGCGAGTGCAGTAAGGATATGTTCCCTCATAATGATGGACAGGTAGGAGGATGGTTGCAGGTATTTCTTTGGGTGTGGAAGGAGGTGATGGGGGGGGGTTGAACTGAACTCGTTGGCCAGCAAGTTTGCTAAAGTTTCAGAATGAATTTAAGTGTTGGCATTCGTGATTAACTGGGCACATTGCTAAGTATTTCCCCCAAGGTTATGAACACAATTAAAAAAGCCTTATGGTTATCTTTCATCTAGGAGGTTATATTTGCCTCACAGTTTGCTTTGGAAGATTTGACTAACTCTCTAATTTGTTTGTTTAGACTGGTAAGTGTGTATTTGCTTTGTTTTGTCCGTTTCTTCTCAGCTTTGGCAAATATTTTTTTCCTTTTGCAGAACAGCCTATTTATGTTAGGGGTCCACCAAGGTAGCTTATTTTTGCCAGTAATCATAGGTTTGACTCAGACAGGTACTGCCTCCTCTATACAGCTATGAATGTGGTTGTACAGTGCTTTTGTGTAGAGCTCAGAGTAGGCCTCAGTATCATCCAGGTTTGGAGGGGCTTGGAAGTTTAATAAGTTGTCAGTTTGATGCAACTGGCCTTAGAAAAGTTCTTAATAAGTTTGGAGTTTGATGGGAGTTCTAGATTAGTTTTAATACTAAAGGAGATCACTTTGTGTTCAGATCTTACCAGGGAGGAGTTCATGCATGGGAGGGAGCAGCATCCCCCCCATGTTTGGGAGTACTAGGTCTAGGATATCTGCACCCCTAGCTGGTGAATAGTTGCTCCAGGGTATTTGCAATGACAAAGTACAAAAACATCTGAGCAAGTGAATTATGCGTTGTACAAGTCTCCCAGTTTATAGAGAGGTAGTTGAAGTCACCCATAAGTCTGGTGTTAGGCTGAATGTTAAGAGGTTCCAGCAGGTTTTGGTAGGTGGTGTGTTTTTCCAGACTCATATTAGGGGATATATAGCTAGTAAGGATATGATAGGGGTTGCACCTATGGTTAGTTGGGCAAGGTGCAGCTCAAGCGAGTGATGTTGTTGGACCAGTCCAGCAGTGTACTTGTCCTTTTATGAACACAAACTCCTGAGCCTGACCAGAGGGGGGTCAAAATGTATTAAAGCCATTATAGCCTTTGATAGCCAGGGTGCTTTCTATAGTTCTGAACCATGTTTCCGTGACTGCAGATTATGTCTCCATTTTCTAGAGTGAGAAGTGCAGTTTTTTTAATTTAAAATACTCACATTGAGCAGCAGTACCTTCAGGTAGTCGTGAGTGATTTTTGTTATGCTGGAGAGTTTAACAACTTTGCATGGCCTAAAAAATTAACTGTTGGGAGAGAGAAAGTTTTTGCCACTATCCAGAAGCCAAGTGGTGACGAGTGCAAACCATCCCTGACAAAGCATTTTGGTTAGTCAACCGTGTCTCCCCTAGCTGACAGATACTGGATCCCCTTGTTTGAACACCAGAAACTAAGCCAAACTTTTTTCTGGTACTGTGACATCATCACTGGTGAAGGTAAGATGCTACTCAAGGCTAGATTCATACCCAACTGGGACACATTCAGGGAACTCCATCACGTTTCTCTTCATAGTCCAATGAGGTATGTCTTAGGTCATTTATGCCCACATGGACTATGACTGTATCATACTGGTACTTGTGGTTTAAAGGCCTAAGTGTATGCATGATCTGGCAGATCCTGGCTCCAGACAGACTGCTCACTGTGATCTTCTCCTTGTTTAGCCTGGTAAGGGGGACATCAGAATGTCTTACAATGGAATCCCCAATAACTAGAATGTTAGGCTGGCTATGTGACGTGTTGCCTTATGGGCTTGGAAGTGGGGCTACTATGATTATCAGAGTTATGTGCTGTGTGAGGTGCTGTCTTTTTTTGGGTGTGCGCATGACCACTGAGAGATGCTTTTAAGAGGTCTTGGAGGTTTGAGTGGATTGCAAGTGAGTACCTCTGCATATGTGGATCTATGTGTTTGTTCCTTAGTGTTGGTGGCATGTGTTTTGGGTGTAACACTAACAACCTGGTTTGGTTTTTTGCGTGTGTGTGTTTGTTAGAGCTTTGCTTCCAATGACACTGTGTATCTACAACTCTCACACACTGTTTGTCTGTTCTAAAATTAAATGTCAATGAACATGAGGCAGTTACTACACTGCCTCAGGATACCCATATCCACCAGACCACAGAGACAACAGGGAAGTGCCTATCCATTATACGAGATCCTTAGTAATGGGAGGGAGAAGGGGAGAGTCACTTAAAGGTGCGAGTGAGTGTGTTTGGTAGTATACTATTAAATGACCTGCAGTGGTGCTTCGAGCAGCTGTGAACAGTGGGAGACTATGGACAGCATTTCCTATAGAGAATTTTAAACTGGAGAGGTTTATATACAATGCCTGGGTAACTGAGTTAAATGCAAGGCTTTTACACCAGCAGGATGAAAGACTTTTACATAGTTAAGCCCCCGGGCCAATCAGATAAATACACAATAAGCCTTCCACCAGCAGTTTCCAACTATGATGGGTTGAATCAGCCCTCTGCTTCCACCAGAGTGCAAAAAAGCCCCTCTTAATGTAAATCGAACTGGTTTTGAGCTCAAGTGCAGAAACAAATGCTTTACAACAAAACTGTTGTATTAGAAATTATTGGAAATAAGTTCACAAACCCAGAGAAATGTTCACAAATATACAAAAAAGTGCACAAATGTAGGAGAACAACTGCAAATACAGGAACTTCGCAAAACATTGAAATATTCTGGCAAACTCAGGAGAACTTTGGCAAACTCAAACGGCTTTTGCAGTAGATGAGGTTAGGAAATATCAGAATACTGTTAAAACAACCTAACAGCAGTACAATAACAGATGGTATTTCTTTAACAAGTGCAGGCTAAAAAACAGCAATACATTTAACCAAATCAATAAATGCTGCACATAAGTGTTAAATAGCCCTGAGATAGTCAGAGCAAGTACAAAAAATACTTGTATCAGCTTTGTATGTCCAGGTGGTTTTAGAAGCAATCCAAGTCATGTAGTCACAGGTATCCAAGCCAGGCACAGAGAAGCTCTGAATAAATCAGCACGGTCTCACACTGCCATTCTTAAACTCCACCCATTTCCTCTTCTTCCTGAGGTGTTACAGCCCTAAGTATTTCCTTGAAATCTTGTGTTTTCTCTTGTCAGCTTCCAGATCTTCAACCCAGTTTCTCTTAAATATTCTCTGTCAGCAGTGCAAGTGATAAAGGTTGGATCACAAGACACGTGAAATGTGTGATGCCATGTGCTAATGACTGATGCCCATTTTGTGCAGTCCATATACTGCACAACATAAGTTGCACTGCCTTTCCATGGCATGGCCAACAGTGGGTTTCTGTAATGGTGTATGATACAGAGTTAATGGTATCTACAAGCATTGGTGTGTACCAGAAACAGCAGGTTTTCTTGTGCTAATCAGTACAGTGGTGTACATTTGTAAGGAGGGTTTATACTTGTTGCACTGACACAGCCTCCTTACAGACAATCTTAGAGTAGAAAAGATGACAAAGAAACTGTAGTAAATCCTTGTTTTTCATGTACATGTTTCTTTGAATATTTTCTGTAAACCAGTTATTGACTGTCTATTTGTTTTTGTAAATGATAATCTGTAGAACATGTGCAGCTTTTCTCCCTGGGCCTCCGTTGAAAAAGGGCTACTTAGCTCAGTCGGACAAACCCAGTAAACAAATG
Source organism: Protopterus annectens (assembly GCF_019279795.1). Taxonomy (NCBI): domain Eukaryota; kingdom Metazoa; phylum Chordata; order Ceratodontiformes; family Protopteridae; genus Protopterus; species Protopterus annectens. The sequence goes on along the minus strand of NC_056729.1, from coordinate 1,704,953,953 downwards.
TAAAATAAAATAAAATAAAATAAATAACGTAATAAAGCTAGGTTTTCTATATTGATGTGCTTGCCTCTGTTGTTTAAATGTGGTGTCCTCTTTGGAGCATGCTTGTAATTAATGTACCGTTGATAGAAGGTGTGCAGATTATGCCATTTCAACAATGCATGGCATCAACTATCTTTTTTGAGATGTTTTAAGTCATTTAAAATGATAAACATGAAGGAACATAACAACTGACTGATGGCAGAATGAGATTGTAAACCTGAATACTGTACACTGGAAGTACATGTGATACCTTCACTCTCTCTCTCCCACCACCACGTGATCTGCATTATCACTTCAACACTGTTCCATACATCCATCTAAGAAGCACAAACGTGACTGCAATATGTTCCCAATGTCCAAATTTTTATATTGGGAAAACTAAAAATGCCCTTAGAAGTAGGGCAGATTAACATTACTATGATATTAAAAGAAGGGAGAACAAGAATGCCTTGGCAGCACACATTATGGCCAATGAAGGTCATAACTTTATGTTCATTTTAGAACAGACAAAAGTTGGTGGAAAGGGGAAACGACTTTTTAGAGGTGTCTGAATTAAGATGGCAGATTAGGACTAATGCAAGTGAACCCCCTGGTCTTAACAGTGGGGTGTCTATTAGCCCTGTCCTTAGATTAAAGGCACAATTTTTAATGTAATATTAACAGTTTAGTGTGTTTTATGGAACATGTTTTTAGAACTTGTATTTTTCATATGTAATATGTCAAAGTAACTGTCACGATTTTGATATGTTTTTTTTTTTTTTTTAAAGTTAGGTTCCTTTTAGGGACTTATTATATAGTTAATTGATTAAGTGTCTAATATGGGTGTGTATATATAAGCTTGTTGGGGATGGCTTTATTTATTCTGAAGAAGTCTCCAATGAGGAGATGAAGAGATGAAAGCGCTCAATAAAGTAGATACTGGTTCCAGTTTTCGGTTTCTTCACTTGTGTTTTAAGTTCTTTGCTTTGTGGAGGTGTGTGTCTTTTATACTTTAACAAGCGATCCTTTGTTCCATATGACTTTACTTTGTTGCCCTTTGTTCTAGTGGCATAATTGAGTTTTCTTCTAAAACGACTATAAACACTGTCGGCATCAAGTGTCTTCCAGCCAGTAAAGTTACCTTGTGATACATCTCTGCCAAATAGGGCGCACAGTCCTCTCGTTAAGTATGCGGCAGCCTCCCCCACCTTCCAGAACACCCAGTAAAGTCACCTTGTGATACATTTGCCAAACAGGGTGCACAGTGTAGGTATCTTCCCGTAGCTAACTGTCCTGTTAGTAATACAAGTCTTAGCAACAGACCACACTGTTTCGCTAATATAATAATTGAGACTATTCTATTCTATGTCAAAATAACAAGTTACGTGGAAGCACACTCGCCAAACAAGGAAGCTGCTTACCTTGTATAGCCCAATTAAACACCCAGTGCTGCTGCTTCTTTTACTATTTAACACAGCTAACACCAGCACTCAATCATGTATCACTCTCAATTTAGTGATACTGATCACGCAGGGAAAGCGTAGTTTGTAAGCTTTTTCCAAGTTTAACTGTAGTATGCCAGTATCCCCCTTTTCAAAAGCTAGCCCAACCCTTACTACCTCTAAGCCCTTTCCAGCTCATGGCCATTATTTCCTCTGCCTGGTCTATGACTGCTCCCCCCCCCCCCCCAAGGATTGACCTTTAATACAGTACAACTCTTTTTCTTTTGAAATACCCAGTAGTTATGGCTGCTAAAAACAACCTCTGAGACAGCCAAGTTTTGGTGTCCTACCTGGCAAGCATAGTCTGGGCTGATTGTTTAATTTCTGGCGCTACAACTGTGGCCCCGGGAAGTTTAGCCCAACAAAACAAGGAACCGGCTGAAATTGCTTAGGTTCTGAGTAGCTGGGAAAGCCTTCTCCCCCTTCCCCTCCCCCAAAGCAACATAAAGGCATGGTGTACCTAGGAGCCATCTTTAAACCTCTTCAACTTTCTCCCCTGAGCCAGGTATCCTGCCATCCCCCTGCTAGTGTGCCCATCCAGTCAGTAGCTCTGTTATTTAATGTAACATCTGATGTTCTTACTCTGACTTTTGCTACTGTCATTGTATACTATATGCTAAGCTATAAAGTTGACAATTAGGGCTAGACACGAGAGCCTGTTAATGCTGATAACCTCCGAGAGAACTAGGCATTTAGTAGCCATTAGTGCCTTCACTCGGCTACCTTCAACTGTTAAATTGTCACCGTGCAAGAGACGGCTACTGAATAACTACACTGATTGTTATACTGCATGTTGACTATGTTGTTTTTCATCATTACTATTGCCTAGACTTTGGAGATTACTGCTTAATTATCAATCCTATAAGCAGTACAAGAAGAGCTGTATATGAAGGTTACCGTGCAAGAGACGGCTACTGAATAACTACACTGATTGTTATACTGCATGTTGACTATGTTGTTTTTCATCATTACTATTGCCTAGAGTTTGGAGATTACTGCTTAATTATCAATCCTATAAGCAGTATAAGAAGAGCTGTATATGAAGGTCACCGTGCAAGAGACGGCTACTGAATAACTACACTGACTGTTATACTGCATGTTGACTATGTTGTTTTTCATCATTACTATTGCCTAGAGTATGGAGATTACTGCTTAATTATCAATCCTATAAGCAGTATAAGAAGAGCAGTATATGAAGGTTGATCTCATTGTGGAATGTTTGATTGTTGTAAGGCTTAAGGAATGATTAACCCATAGCGATAGAGGTATCTTGATTAATGATTGTAAATATTGCTACCAATTATATATAGGGTTACCTTACAGTCCAGCTAGGGCATAACGTGCTAATTTTCAACCTAGCCAGTACATAACGTGCTAATATACACATAAAGTAGTTCATCCTAGCTAACAACCATATTAGGTACCCTATATGCGTTTCGGATACAGACTTTTTCTTTCCACTTCTCTTCCGGTCTCTTGTTAACTGTGCAGCAGCCAAGGTATTGGTGTCCTACCTGGCAAACATACTCTAGGCTGACTGTTTAATTTCTGGCGCTACTACTGTGGTCCTGGTTCAGCCCTGCTCCATTCCCTTACCCTACCCCAATTTCCCACCCACTCCCACTACTCCTACATTTATTGTAACCATGTTGTCACCTGACCCCACAAATCAACCTCCACTATTCATTCCCCCTCCCAACCAATCTAGCCCCACCCCAAACATATTTACATCACTAATTAAAGCTCACTACCTCATGTCATAGCCCAACCCATAATTATCTTCCCACCTCCAACTTCTAGACTCTACTCCCCTAAGTTTATTAATCACTAGCCCCAAGCTTCTAAAAGTCTTGCTACAAGTTTCACTGCCCTCAAACCCTACTTCTCAAATCTCCCACATTTCTAACCACACTGTGTCACTCTATTCATACTCTCTGTCACTACCTACTACCCAGTTTGTACCCACCCAATATATCAAACCAACGTATTCCACCCTACCCTTTCCTAGTCTCTCCCTCTCCAGCCACTTTAAAATATCTCCAGCCATTTATAACCAATCCAACGCTACCCAAACTAAAAAGCAACCAAAATCTTAGCCTCAACTCCCTTCTAAAATTATACCTCAAAACTATAACAAATACAGTTTACCACCACAAAAGGAAAAAAGCCAGCTTTTTTTCCTTTTGTGGTGGTGAACTATAACAAATGTCATCACTCGGCTACTTCTAGGATGTGACATCCACCCCAACCCTGGGTCATCATCACCATCAATCATCACTAACTACTCTCAACCTCCCTTCCACCGACAACCAACCAACCTACTAATACTTAATATTAACATCCACAGCATTATGAACAAAGCAGAACTACTACACACCACAATTTCATTATATAACCCCGATATTATAATCCTCACAGAAACATGGCTCAAGCCACACATTACAGACAACTCCATAACTCCACCTGGATATAACATTCCTAGAGTTGAAAAGCTAAACAAAGAGGAGGCATTGTTGCCCTGCTCTATAAAACTATCTTAAAAAATCTAGCTCCTTCATAAAGAAACTCCAGACTACAAAAATGCAGAAATACTTCCTGCAAAACTCCTCATAAACTAGCACAAACATCTAAACTTACTGGGTATTTATATACCCCCAGGCAATAACCCAACCACCTTAGAATCAATACTCCATTGGGCTTCGCACTCCCTCCTCATGAAACTATCCTCCTAGGTGATGTTAACATCGACTGGAATATCATCTACTCTTCCACCCCTACTAGCCATAAGAACCTGTACAACGTTACCCAACTCATACAAACCCCCCACCCGCTTTGGTAAAACCTCAAAAAAGGAATTTATATTAGATTGGATCCTCACTAATCACCCCCATACTGCTCTTCAATGTGGTACTCTACCCTACTCACTAAGTGATCACAATCCCACCTTTATCATTAGATACAAAATTAAATCTAGTAACCCACCAACCCTATTTCAAACCCGTACCCAGAAAAACTTCTCCATTTCTCACTTCTTAGATGCCTTACAATCATGCAATGGGTCTCCCATCAAAACCCTTCTTTTAGACCTAGCAGTAGACTATTTCAACACCAAATTTCTAAATATCCTTAACTATATAGCTCCACTTAGAACAGTTACAATCCGCAAAAACCCAGCCCCCATGGCTACAGAAATCCACAAGATCCTTACTCAAGGATAGGGACAAAGCTTGGAGGACCTGGCGTCAATTCAGACACCTGCAACTAGGTAAGCCTTCCTCGAGCTCCATAATAAAACAAAAAAATAAATAAATAAATTAGGGCAGACAAACAAAATCACTATATCTCACTACAAAAAAAAAAACAAACACTGTACCAATCCACAAAAATTCTGGGTTGCAGTGAACAGCATCCTTCAGCCCGGTCATTCCTCTACCCCATCCTCCAAAATAGATGCATCAAACACTGACATAGTATCCAGTTTCAACAACTACTTTACCTCCTCCATATTCAAAACTTAATGCAAACACCTCTAATCCCCACCCCAACCTCCTACAGGTCTAATAATTAATCCCCTATTCTCACTCAAACCAGTACCAACACCCACCATCCAAAAACTCTGATCTAAACTCAAACTCACCACCCTCATCGCTGATAACCTCTCTGCAAAGTATCCTCAGATTGCCTCTAGAGCCATAGTCTACCCAGTTTCCTTACTGATAAACAGATCCATCACTGAACACACTACTCCATCCTTAAGGAAAACCTCTTGCATCATTCCCCTTTACAAGGGTGCCCCCTCCACTGATTTCAACTACCATCCCATTGCAATCATGTCACCCTTATCTAAGATTCTAGAAAGATATATCTACCGCCAACTCCTTACCTACCTCCTCGACACCAATTTATTAGCCAAAACTCAACATGGTTTCTGACCTATTCAACACCACCACTGCCCTAATCAGCTTCAGCAGCACCATAAACACTAATGGGAACCAAGGTCCACTAGTCTCCGCTATCTTCCTAGATTTAGCTAAAGCATATGACACAGTCTCTCACAACAAACTCTTAACCTGCCTCTCTGAGCTCAACATGGACAACCCCACCCTACTCTGGTTCAAAAGTTACCTTGAGAACCACTCCCAATCCGTTAATGGCTAGACTCCCTATCCTCCCCAATCACAGTCACAACAGGCGTACCCCAGGGTTCAATCCTCTGCCCACTTCTTTTCAACATTTACTCCATCTAGCAACCACCAAAGCAGATGTAGTGCAATATGCTGATGACACAACCCTAATCTGTTCTGCACAAACATGCAGCTCCTTCAACAATATACCCAGGAATGCTTCATCGACATAGAAAACTGGCTAAACAAATCTCAACTAATATTGAACCCAAAAAAAACCCAACTCAAGCTATTTCACCAAACAAAGAAAAATGACCATAATCGAAACTCCTAACGATGTGGACATCCTACAAAAGGGCTTCACTGAGACAGATGCCTGGTGTGAAAGCCATGGCCTCAAGATCAGTGCCAAAAAGTGCATTGTCATCCCCTTTGGTAAAAACTCTGTACCCATGAACTACAACATAGGCGGTAGTATACTTAACACCAAAAGTGTGATGAGACCTTGGGACACAGATGGACAGTATTCTCTCCTCTCATAATCACATCGCCACAGTAGTCAGGAAATCCTTCTACATGGCACACCTCATCACAAAAGGTTTCTCATCCAGAAAAAAAGAGGTCATTGTTCCCCTCTACTCATCACTCATTAGACCCATTATAGAGTACAATGCCCCTTTTGGTATATACCTCACAAGACATCTACAACAACTGGAAAGGCTGCAGAAATACCTCACAAAAAGGATTACCGGCCTCAAACAGATGCCCTATGCATACCGTCTCAAAAAACACTAGCTTTACTCCGTCGCATATCGCCTACTCAGAGGTGATCTCTGCCTAACATACAAAGCTATGTCAAACCCAGAGCTGTTGGACATGCTTCACTTAAAGAAATCCCAATCCCTCCAAGCTACACACTCTAGGGACCTAAACCTTGTCACCACAATAAACAGAACATGCCGGAGAGATAGATTCCTGCCCCAGAGACTTCCCATACTCTGGAATAAACTACCTATCTATATCAAATAAAGCTCCTCATTAGCACTCTTCAAGAAAAATCTTGAGGATTGGATGGGAAATAGGAAATTCACCCCGGGGATCACCTCTGTGGCTCTGCTCGACAGTGGCACAGGAAAATGATTTTCTTCGGTGGCAAAAGCCTTGGTACCTTTTGCTAGGCTTGTATAGGCCCCAGGGCCAATAGCCTAGTACCTACCTATGAACCTAAACCAACTCCATCTAGCAACCACCAAAGCAGATGTAGTGCAATATGCTGACGACACAACCCTAATCTGTTTTGCTCCAAACATGCAGCTCCTTCAACAATACACCCAGGAATCCTTCATCGACATAGAAATCTGGCTACACAAATCTCAACTTATTGAACTCAAAAAACCCCCCCAACTCATGCTATTTCACCAAACAAAGAAAAATTACCTTTTCAACTTCTCTATCTCATCAACCAATAAGACCCTCATCACCCCAATCCCTGAAGCTAAATTACTAGGACCTACAATTAACCAACAACTTAGATTAAACAAATACATATCCCTTACTATCTCCAAACTCCACAAAAAGCTAGGGACCTTATATTGCAGCAAAAAGTATCTTACGTCAGAGTCTAGAATACTCATAGCTCGAACCCATCTCCTATTTACACTACTCCATGCCTCACTAGTTCTAATAAACCTTACTAAAGCCGACCTAAATAAACTCCCCACATGTTACAACAAAACTGCCATGTTAGCAACCAGTTCTAAGACTCACTCCCACCACTGCCAGTCCTTACTTACACTGCAATGGCCTGAATTTCCCAATTTATTACACTTCCACCAACTTAAGCTCACCCACCAAATATTTTACTGTCCTGAAAAAAACCTTCCCCTAGCTGGATTACTAAGCTTCTATAGTACTAACAGACAGCTACGCTCCATCAACAAATCCCTGGTAGAAAAAGTCCCTTGTAAAAATAACTTTGGGGAATCTCTCTTCTGCAATGTAGTTGCTAAAGTCCTTCCCCCTGACATTAAGACTTCAAAACAGTACTCCAACTTTCAAACATCTTAGTCATACTTGCTCACCAACTGGCTATGTAATTGCACTGCCCATCCCAAACCCCCATAAATACCTTTTTCAGCTATTTCCTTAAACTGCTTTGAGAGCCAATTCTTTGTCCTAAATCAATGTACTTCTTTTCTTATGATGATGTTTCTAATTGCAGTTTACATTATAAACTTATACAAATCTGTAACTGTTGCTTTCTAAACCTTATTACTGTTTAACTTAAGTAACTGTTTGCTTTTGACTGCTACTGTTGATTTTTTTTTTATTATTGGTGAATTTTTATTTTTTTAAATTACTGTATGGAGCTTTTCTCCCACGGCCTCCACCGAAAACAGACACAAGCTGTCCAGTTGGATCATCCCGGTAAACAAATGTTAAATAAATAAATAAATAAAATAAAAACTTTTGTTGATCTATTCCCTCTTCTATACTTTTCTTACAGTGGCACTTCTTGTCTTAATTGCTTTATAGTTTTCTCTATTCGATACTTCTATGACAGTATTCAATTTCTCCCCTTCCTTTCCCTCACTACACTGTGTTCTTGTGGTAGAATTATATCCGTTATTAATTTAGCTGCACAGTAATATATCCTGTTTACTTCTGTTGTATCACATACATCTCTATGGACAGTCCTAATTACAGTGTTCATTCATTTTATCAAACTTGTGACTTTTTGGTTTTATTGACCTTCTGCAGTCTATTTCTTTCATTGATCTTAACATGTCTAAATCAAGCAACTCTTAACTTATTTTCTTCTTAACTGAGGGCACATTTTTTGTTTTCCCACAGGGTATTCTATAGAAAGTTCTATAGCATCTTCCCGTGGCACATTCTCTTCAGTTGCATCCTGTCCCATCCATTGCTCTGTCATATGGAAACCTCACTGGCCGGTTTCCACAGTTTACTGTTCCTTCCCTTGCTGTCCAGCTTCAAGTGAACATTTATATTGGTTTCCTGTGGAAGGCTCCAAAATATCTTCATATGGCACCTGACCAATTGCTAACAGTTTCACTGGTTTTCCTTTAATTTGGATGTCCATTGCTCTATCCTGTTGTGGTGCTTTCTGAATTAGATTTTCTACACTGAATCCTTCACTTCGCAGGTACTCCATAATGTCAGCTTCTATTTCTTTCAGTTCTCCATTACTACCTCCTTTTCTACTTTTCCTCTTTGTCTTCTTATTTTATGAATGGTAAAGTTTTCCATGAAGGGATTCCTTTGCCTGTATTTCTCTTCAAATATCTTTGGTGCTGGTCTTTTTGTATATATTAGTTTTGCTTTCTCATTTGCATAGATATTACACCACATTAAATCTCTTTTTCTTTTCCATATCCACATTCTTCTTCAGATGCCTCCTGATCTTCCTTTTTATTCTTACTTTGGGGACTCATTCCATCATGCTGTGATGTAACCTGTATTAGACCTTCTACACCAAATCCTTCAGTTCACATGCACTCCATAACATCAACTTCTATTTTTTTTAACTTCTACTTTACTAATCGTCTTTTCTACATTCCCTCTTTGTGATATTTTTTATTGTGAAATTTACCATATCTGGATGCCTTTGCCTGTATTTCTCTTGGAATATCTTTGGGCCTGCCTTCTTTACATTGATTAATTTGGCTTTCGTCTTTGCATAATTTTTGCAGCATATCAAATCTCTCTTTCTTTCCCATGTCCATATTTCTTTTTATATTTTTCAAAATTCTCTAGGTTTAGTTGTTTATATTTTCGCACTTCCGTAGATGCTTTTTTTCCAAACAGATCAAAGTTTCTTGGTCTATATACTGTTTTTCACAAATCTGTTGTATTAATGAACACATTTTTTTTTTATTTGAGGCTTCTGACAGTTTTTCTTGTGGAAGTATTTTTCTTTCATCTAATTTATCACGTAATCTTTTTGTATATCTCGGGTTTGTAAACTCTGGGCTTTTTGCATATACTCTGTAAGGCTAAATCCCAGTCTCTCCTTATATCTTCACCTTCTACCTTGATTCATTATCATTCCTTTCCACTCGAAAATATAGCTTTCTGCTTGTGCTATGTCTAGGAGCCTTAACTGTGCAGCTCTAAAATACTATTTCAAATCTGGTAACCCAAAACCACTTTGTTCTATTGAAAGGATCAACTTATCCCACTTGACTTTTGTCCTTATCTCCTCCCAGATAAAATCCTTCAACTCTATTAATTTGTACCCACAACTTCTCTGATTGACAAAAATATGCCTGACCTGTATATAAAACTAAAGGGACTAAAAACATTTTCACTCCTTGCATCTTGCTATCCATAAAACAGAGCTTCCAGTTTCTCAGGTTTTGTATTATCTTTTGTTTGGTCTCTTCCCATACATCCTTAGTTGCTGTAACAGAATCCTTTTTAATCCATACTCTTAAGTACTTCATTTTATCATGTCTTCATAAATAGGAGTATTGCTGAACCAGCTGTTGTGTGGGTACATAGTTTACAGCTATTGCCTTTGTTTTATTGTAATTACCTTTGTATCCTTGAAAGGCCTGAAACTTGTCTCTCAGTACTGTTATGTGAAACCATTTGCTTCGTTACTATTAAATAGAATAGGGTGGCCTAATGGTTAAGGTTTTTGCCTTATAAACACAAGGTGCAGGGTTTGAGTCTCACAAGGGATAATTGGCTAGGCTTAAAATGGCTCACAAGGGCAGTTAGCCTAGTTCTAATCTATGAACCTATGAATCTATAAAAACCGAGAAGCTGGAAGCTCTGAAATGTCCTTTTCTGGTTGTATCAGGTACAAAATAATTTAATCTGCAAATAAAGCCAACTTTTGATTGCCATACCAATTACATCCTGGAATTTCTGAGTCCCTTATTTGCTGTGCCAATGGTTCTAAATATAACACAAATAAGAAAGGGGAAAGAGGACACACCTTCCTGGTCCCTCAACAGAGGCACAGCAAAATAATGGGTATAGTTCCCCATACTAAAGGGGTGGCGTAAGCCACAAAACTATGGGCTAGGCTTGTAAATGCCCTCGGGCAGATAGCCTAGTATGAACCTATGAACATATGAACCTATGAACCTCTATTTAAACAGGACTTATCAGAGATGGACCCCCCCCACACTTAATTTTCACCTCCGATCCCTCATATATCCTCCTAATTAACCTTATTACTGTGTCATGGAATGCAAATGCTTCCATTGCCCTACTCATAAAATCCCAGTACTGTTACTATGAGGAAACTCTATTGCTTTGTTTTTATTGTTCATTAACTAATCAAGATACGTGATATTTTGAGCTACTTTTGCCATATTTCCTTTGTTGAATAACACATTATTTTATCTTGTCATTTTCAAAAGTTTGGATATAAACTACACATTTATCTGGGTCTGTGATAAATCATGCATGCATAGACAAATTCCTGCATGAAGCATGTGAGAAGTTAAGCTTAAGAAGTGTCTGACCTTTCCCTTCCATTGATTCCAAGGCAAGAAAATGAAAGTTAAAATTCAATCACATTTCTGGTACCTAAACAATAATGGGACCATACTGTAGGGAGAAAAGCAACCACTAATGGTTGAGTTAAACTGTGTGAGAAGATGGAGTTTCCCTTTAAGGCAGTAAGTGAGAAAATGAGAAGGAAAGAAAATTGTCTTGGCGTCAAATTAACTATATATTAGATATTATTAATAAGAACAGTGCCCTCGCATAATAACATAAAAATATACATGTTTCATAATAATTTTAGAGAGGAAGAGAAGAGGTTTTTATTAAAGGCCATGAATAAATGGCTTACTGAAAAAGTACCGGATAACAGAATATTAGAAACAGTAAATTTATCTGAAAGATAAGAGAGAAACATAATATAAGGACCTGAATTTTTATTTAATGGTCTAGTGCACTTTACAAGATATTTACAAACATTTTGCAGATAAAGATAATAAACTTGAGAGAAGTTGTGGATTATGAGTTGCATGAGATTCTTAGCTGGATAGGTTAGAAATTTGATTTTAGTTAAAAAGGTGGTTGATGCAGTAGTTAGCAAGAAGGAAATGTTAAGTTGCTTGCTGTGATATTACTAAGGCATACAATAATTTAAATAATGTGCAGGTCTGAAAAATTTTGAAGGGTCATGGTTTTAGTTTAAAAAAAGATAATTTTTGAGATCAATTTATGAGAGCTCTTAGGTTGATTAACAGACATATGGAGGGAAGAATTAAGATGAGCAGGGCACAATGGTTCAACAGGGCTGCCCATTAAGTACTGCATTTTTTGCTTAATGAATATAAGGATGGTGATGGGTGGTAAGCATGCTAAAGAGAGTAGGTGGGAAACGAACTAGGATGTTCAGATTCTGAATATTTTACAACACACAAATGTCCATTTAATAACCTGAAACAAATTATGGATGCTGACGGTACTTAAGGTTGTTGAAATTACAATAAAGTCTGTAGGAGTAAAAGTGAAGAAGAAAAGTAAGGGGGTAGGATATGTGATGAAGGTGAGGATCATTTATTTTACTGAAAAAGACATTAACATGTTGCTACAGTTTTCAACAAAAAAATGAAGTTAAGAAGAAAGACAGTACATTTTTGGAGACTTTTAAGCTATCACTTCAAAAGACAGTGTACTTAATAAATGGCACTCCGAAAGGATGAACCGAGTTACACAGCAGGCGATAATAGTAATGTGTTTGATATAATGTTTTCTTTTTTGAGGAGGGGTCAAACCTGAACTCAATTAAAAAGGCTACTGTGATTAAAAATAGGAGGATTAGGTATGTTGCATCCAGATATTTTAGTTTATTTGTATAATTTTAGAAAACAAGAAGAAACAACAGATAGGGAACATCAAAATAGGCATTTCATGTGGAAGTTGAACACAAATGATTTATATAAAGAAAGGAAGGGATGACAACAGAATAATTTATTAAATACTATTTGATGACTGGCTAGGTAAACTAGCTTGTTGATCTTTTTCAGAAACAACCCAGTCCTATAGAGCATAGAAGACAATTAAAATTAATGTATACATTTACAACAGTACGAAAGACAACAGTATTTACAATAACGTTTCATCAATATTTACATTAGTACATTATTTTCATCACATCAGTTAAACAAGTATCAGCAGAATGATAAAATATAGGCTTAATAATTATTTATTGTTCACCACCATCTCTAAAGCAATTGCAAGAGGAATCAGAGGGAAGTTTTTTTTTTTAAGTAGTTTCTTGAAGTCTTTTATGGATTCCTGTTTTTTGTATTCTGTGGGCAAGTTGTTCCAGGTAGCAAGACCCAAATCTATCTACAGAAAACTCTTTCACCTAGTGCATTTTAAAATCTTGGACTTACCACACTGGAGGTGTGTGTGTGTGTGTGTGTGTGTGTGTGTGTGTGTGTGTGTGTGTGTGTGTGTGTGTGTGTGTGTCCCTATCAGATGACTTGAGTTTTCACAAACTCTAAATTCACATGGTTGAGACCATATGATTGGGTTTTTGAAAACCTGAAGCATTTCAACCGAGATTGCAGTACAGTGAGGCTCGGGAAATTTCCCCACTATAGATTTTTGTGAAGTTCGAATTTTCAGAAACTCAATCATATGGTCTTGACCATATGAATTTCAAGTTCCTGAAAACTCGATCTACTGACAGACTCATATATATTTTGGCATGAACCGTAGTTATTTTTAATTTTAGTAACCTGTGGCAGACACATTGATGTGAAGCTTTCTCAGAAAGACACCATTTACTCATAATGCACCTTAGTGCCTCAGCTAATGAGATTTCTTTGTCCTATTATGTCCTGACAGACCACAGTTCCATTCACATAGAAATTAAATAATGAAAAATACTGCTAAATTTAAGATGCCTTAATAAAAGGGCCAGTATACGGTTTGCAGTGACTCTTAAAATTAGTTTCCTACATATGTATTAGTCTATAAAACATGCTTTCAGAAAGATAAATAGAGATAATACAGCCTTTTTAAAAATTAGAATATTGTGAGTTTCAGGTCCTGTCTTCCAACATTCCTTCCTTCCTTGAGTCAAGCCAGGGAATCAAACTTCTTGGCTTGGAAAATGCAGCTAATTAGTAAGACTGCCCTCAGTTAGTATCAGATTTCTTCACAAAGAGGCTCAACAAGTTTATGGCCCTGACTAAAAAAGGCTTCGGTTATGGCAGCTAAGGATATGTGGGAAGAGACTAAGCAAAAGATAATATAAAAATTGAGAAACAGAAAATTCTTATTTATGGCTATTGATAAGTAAGATACAATCAGTGAAGCATTTTTTAGTCCCTTTTGTCTTGTATACAGGTCTGGCATACTTTTAATCAACCCAGTTGTGGGCGATAATTAATAAAGAACCGGAGAAATGTATCTGGGAGGGAAAAAGGGCAAGAGTTAAGTGGGGTAAATTGATCCAATAGAACAAAGTGGTTTAGGTTTACCTGGTTTGAAGGGATATTTTACAGCTGCACAGTTGAGGCTCATATACATAAGCACAAGCAGAAGTTTATAATTCAAAGTGAAAAGGGATGATTACAAAGCAAGGGAAATTCAAAAATAGAGAGAGTGGGAGTTTGGATGAAGAATCTTAAGGCAAACACAAATACAATCATCTGTATAGTTGTTGTTAAGGTAACAAAGTATTTTAAGAAGTAAGCCAATACTAGAATGGATAAAAGACATATTGCCAATAGGGCTGAGTGCAAGTAGGGGTACAGAAAATAGCCAAGAGGGCGGCTGGAATTTATTGGAGAAACTTGGTAAAGGAACTAAAATATTGGCAGCAAATAACTCGAGCAGGAAAGGTAAGAGTGGGATGAGGTCAAAAAGACATTTAAATTACAGGCTAAAGACTGCCTTCCCTACCAGGGCTTCATCTCAAGAGTGTTGGTAAACAGAAACGTATACAAGACTGTTAAGTGAAACACCTGCTCTGGTAAAGTTTTTAGTTGGATCTAGAACAGAAGCAGCTGTTAAAAAGGGATAATTAGTAGAGCATACTCAATACTGCACAACTAAGAATCAGAGAAGGTTAGAAATGATTGGGAAAAAGAGAGTGGGTAAAGCACTTTGCAAGAAAACAATGGGAAAACATATGCAACCCAGTCCAGAAGATTTAAGATCTTTGTAAGTGTTTGCTTTGCATAAGTATTTTTTATACTCTACGCACACTTCAAAGAATTTTTCCTCAGGTGACTAGCAAATAGTGGAGGTGTGATGGAGAAGTAAGAAGTAATTGGGAACATATGCTTTGGGAGTGTAATGAGGTAGCAGATTTTAAAAATTCCCTACAGAGTACTCTATCAGAAATATTCAGTGAGAAAATGAAGTGCCCAGACATAGTAAGGCCTTATTAAGTTTAATTTTGTTGCCCGCAAAAAAAAATAAAAGTGATTACTAGAAAATGGGAATCAAATTTTACACCGATGTTACTTGAAGTACTGAATATTATAAAAGAGATAAAAGAAATGGAAGAAGGATCTTTAGAAAAGGGAAGGAGCAAATTACATAAAAGTAAATGGAAATTGTGGGATCAATACACAAATAATAATGTTAAAGAGGAAGAGTGAGCTTTAAGGGAAGGCAGGAATTCAGCATTGTAATGTTGGACTCTTGATAGTAGCAAAGAAAAAATATGTAATATACAATGTGTTTAAATGTAAAAATGTTAAAAAATGATTTTCTTTTCTGTTAATGTACGTTTATCTATGAGCTAACTAATAATTTAATAAAGGTGCTTAAAAAACAAGTTTATGGCCCCAACGAAAGGAAAGAATGCAAATGTAAATGATACCACAAAGTAAAAAAAATTAGGCCTGAGAACTGTATGATCCCAGTGCATGTGAAGAAACAAAAACAAGTTGCAGGTACTTTATGCATTCTTCCTGAAGAGAAACTTTCAAATGTGATAAATTAAATGATGCAAGAATAAGAGAGGCATTTCTAAAGAACAGTGTGCACTAAGGAAGATGACTTGGGCAGAAATGGCATAAAGGCAAAGAAACTGACCAGTCACGTTTTAGTATGTTGTTGCGTCTTTTGGCTTTTCCCGGTTAGGGGTCGCCACAGCGGAACTCTGGTCCGCTAATGACTGGTAGTTGATTTTTACGTGCCGAGTTACCAGCCCTGATGCACAACCTTCAACGAAGGTACGCCTATTCACGCATGTCTCCACGCAGAAGACGCTCTAGCTGAGAATTGAACCGGACAGCATCTTACTGTGAGGCGACAACGCTACCGCAGCACCACCACCGTAAGTAGCGCTAATTCTGCAAGAAAGAAAAACAGTGAGTTTAGGACATAGCATTTCTTTAAAAATAGTTGGCTCACCTGCTGCAAAAGATGGCAGAGGTACTTCCTGAAGAAAATCCTGAACTTCAAAAAGAGAAAACTGTAAAGTTCTAGACTTAGAAACGGTCAGGTTTTGGAAAAGGTGAGTGGTGGTAGCGTATTTAAATCCTAAAACAAATGAAGTAGTCTGTTGTCATGCTTTCATTAACAGCACAGAAACACCTGCTTTGTCAGAAAAAAATGCTGAGGACATGCTGGAGTAAATCCTTCTGAAGTATAATGCAAAGGGAAACTCAGTTTCAAAGAGCATCTCCGAGGTAAAGATGATGTTCTCAGCATAACTGCTTGTGGGTTACACTGTGCTGAACAGTACCCAAAGAACAATTTAACTGCAGTGTGATTCCACAGCTCCAAGAAGGTTTAAAGAAACAATAGTAATATCTCACGTATGTCATTCTGACAATTTCATTAAGTTTTTATCTACTGTTACTTGCTAAATTAATCCACATGTTGATATATGATGTGAGGATTTTACCCTTTTTATTTTGCAATTACCAAATTTCTGCACATACCACTAAGCAAAAGAACTTTAGAATTCATCATTCCTTATGAAAACTACGCAACCCTCTGTACTAGGACTCCCTTGTTGGACTGCAGACCCCTCAACCCCACCCCCCCACCACCACAGTCAGAGTCTGTAGCACCTGCTTTAAATGTATGCACTGTAGTGTACCCTTTTTATCAGTCTTTACTAATGTTATTTTTCTCTGGAACTGCCTGTAGAGCCAAATCAATTTACAAAATCTTATAAACAAATATGACTAACAAACTTGCAAATGTAAGAGCATATATTAATATCTAAACAGCTCTGAATTTCAAAGTTGTTTGCTTCAACCTTTACTGCTTTGGTTGTTATGACTCCATGAGGTTACTACATGAGGGTACTACTGCAGCTATTTGTTAACAACTACTTTTGTATAATCTTCAAAATGTGCATGTTTTACCATATTAAATGTCAAAGATAGCGTGGACCTACTATTATGCATTGCTTATTTTCTGCTGGCTCTTGACCAGGAAGTGACTGAAGAGATTCTGAAAAGATCTGCACCTACAGCAACTCAACAAAATGATTCACATCAATAAAATGTGGTAAATTTTGTCAACTGCCAAATGCAAAGTACTTAAACATTAACTAGCGTTAGGATTACTAGAGTTGCAAAAGCATATGTTAAAAATATCACGATGAGTGTACAAACTACAATCTTTCACAAACTATTCACAAATGACATGGTACGTTTATAATAAAAATGCATCAAAGTAAACAATATTAGGCAGTAATAGTGTCAAAACTGCGTGTAATGCAAATAGTAGTGAAATATGATGCTTCTCAATTAAGTTAGTGGCAAACTCAGAAGGCAGCGCAAGAGAAAACTGGAGGAAAGAAATCAGAGAACAAGTAGGGGCATATAGTTGTAAAATCACAGTACAACTGTGGATTTTATTAGGAAGGAGGAGAGCGTAGCATATACTTTACTCACTTTACAGCATTTATAAGTCCATAAGGCATTAATTTACCAAGTGGAGATATGTACAATCATGTTCCAATACTGAATCTCTCTGAAGACCTTCAGAGCTTCAGTGAACTAGGTCTTTCATGCACAGATTGTGTACACCGAATTTCAGCAGGTAATGATTGTTTATGGACTTCAGTCACAAATGGTGCGGGTATAAGTTTCTCAACAATACCTTCCACACATACATACAATATCATCATCAGAAACTATCTGCGCAACACAATGTTTAAAATCTCTTTTCCAGGTTCACTGTCTCTTGCTCTGATACGCCAGATCCACTGGCACAGAGGGATAAAACCCTGACTGCAACCCAAGTGACCCAATTTTTATTAGTTGTTCTGGACCTTGTTAGAGTAGCATGGCTTTACCCCCTCCTCCCAACGAAGTGGATGTCCATGATGCTTGGTAGTTCTCTTGGAAGAATCTCTGGTGAATACCAGTTACAAGTGTTGGCTTAGAGAGAGGCAGGGCAGTCTTGAGGGCGTTACATCACCTGTGGAAGACACATCTTCAACCCTTCGGTGATAACCAATGCATGATGAACCCTGGATGTACTGGGCATGTGCAGTGGTATGAAGAACTAAAACAAAATAACACCTACCCTTATGAATGGTGACACCAATTTCCACCATTTCTTGAAATTTGTTTTGATACAAGTATTTCTATTGATATAAAGCTTCCGTTATCTGATAAGTGATTCTGTAATTAAACAAGAACTATGACAGCATGGTTCCTCACAATCACCTTTCATTTTTTTTAATAACTCCTTTAATCTGGACAGATCTTTCTGACAAGCTGTGACACTGCCAGCCCAACTACCTGGAATTTTGTAAATAATTCTGTCTCATTTGTGAATATTGATATGATTTATACAGAACTGTATGTTATGTACTGAGCTTCAAGAATGTAACCACAGCATACCCGGCTGGAACACAGAAGATTAACTTACAAAACTTCAAGAAAATAAGTTGAAATTAAGTGCTTTATGATTGTGTTGTGCTATAAAAGTTAGTTTCACTGCAGCAAAAAGACAGGATGTCTAGAGCTAGAAGTTTTTTATATTGTCTGGGGGAGAAGTAGTTACTAGGTTTAAAATGTAAAAAGTGTTTTATTGCTTTATGGCTTCCTAGCAGCTGCACATCTGAGAGATCTATATTTTTACACAGAGATATCAAAATTCTGTTAAGCTTCTGTTTAGCCTGGGAACAGGTGACAAAGAGAATGTCATCCAAGCTAACCCAGCAGTAATGTTTGATATTAATTTAAGAACTCTCAGAGAGAGAGAGAGAATGTGCATTTTGCATTTTGTCTTGGACCTAGCAAGAATATCCACTCATCATCATCATCTGCATTTGCCTGTCTGCAAGTAAGATTCAGGGCATAGTATCTCTTTTAGATATAGTTAGGAATATAATAAATATTAGCTTAGATATTTTCTGTATTTATTTGAGACTGTCCTGCAACGTGGTTTTAAAATATTTCCTGTGATTTTGAACTCTGAAGTAACTGTTTGTTTTCTGAGCATCGTCTTGTTCTTTTATTATTTATTATTAAATGTATTTAAACCTATCTTTGTGGCTGATATTTGTGAGACATATTTAAGCTCAGAGTACTTGCATATGTATTTGGTGACAATGTACAGGCCATTCTTAAATAGCCTGGTGCTTGGTCAAAACTACTCTGGATAACAATAACATTACACAGTAGGATTGGACACCCTTCTTAAGGGCCTTATACTAACTGATGAGTAGGGGTTGGTGGCAGTGATAACTACCTTATAGTCTGGGCAGAAGGGGGCATAGCCAGTAAAACCTGTGCCAGCCTTCCCCTGGAATGTCTGTGCTTGTATATAAATCAAATATCAAAGAGTGTGTGTGTGTCAGCTACTTGGGCAGGGACATGAAGCACTAGTTGGACAGAGAGTGTGCTGGAGGTCTTGGCTTACCCCTCAGCTGAGAACTTAACCCTTTAGCTGTGCCAGTAGGGAGTCTTATTGGGGATCTGGAGGAAGAGGGAGAAACCAACCCCAGACTGACTGATCTCTGTGTGCTCTTAAGGGAAATTGCCCTTCACTGTGTGTGTACTTGTCATCCTCCCAATCTGCACATCCATCATTGTTACCAGTGGTGAGGATTGAAGTTCCTTGATTACTGGACCTGTGCAGGGGCATCACATATTAATTGGTTAGCAGTGGTGGGATATCCACATCACACATTAATTGATTGGCAGTGAGATAGCAACATCACATATTAATTGGCTTGTAGTGGTGCAAATATTGAATTCCTGTAGCCGTTGTACAGTAGTCAATGAAGGTGTTTATACTCTCAGCCAGACAGTGAACATTCAGAGTTCATACCACAATTTTTTTGTTAGCTTAGTTAGTTAGGGAGAGCAAGCAAGCATATCAGCAGATGTGTAATGCAAGCTGACAAGGAGCCAGTTGGCTGAGATGTGCCAGGCTAAAGGACTGGTGCATGCCAACCTGACTAAAACAGACATGATTGCAGCCTTCGACATGGTCAATCACCAGCTATTGCTCCACACCCTTGAAACCCTACACCTCGATAACTCAGCCCTAAGTTGGTTTAATGCTTACCTTTCTGGTAGGCAACAAGCAGTCCAGTGGCAAAACAAGCTATCTCACCTGCTACCTAACACCATAAAAGTTCCCCAAGGCTCTATATTTGTTCCCCTTCTTTTCTCCGTATTCATAAATGATCTCCACTTAGTCATCCCCAAGGCCACCTGCATTCAATATGCAGACGACTCTACCCTGATCTGCTCTGATGTTTCTCTCCATAAGCTCCAAGTAGTCACCCAACACTGCTTTGCTGCAGTTGAAAAATGGTTCACCGAACGGAAACTCATCCTAAATCCAACAAAAACTAAGTTACTACTATTTTTCCCCACCTTAGCTACTCCTATAGGGCAACACCCTCCACATTCTAACAATAGGACCTTCTACGTTCAATCCATTAATGGCACCCATCATTGAGCCTGTCTCCAACACCAAACTACTAGGTGTTACTATTGACCACAAGCTTAAATTTGATATACACATTAGTCAAACCATAAAGACAGTAAACAAGAAACTCGGTTCTATGTACAGAATTAAGAACTTTCTAACTCCTAATACCAAACTAACCATTGCACGTACACACCTTCTCTCCACCCTATTGTATGCCTCTCCGGTACTTTCTTTCCTCAATAAAAGAGAGGTTAATAAACTCTCTGTTGCCTATAACCATATTGCCAAATTTGTAACAGGAGCACCTTATCGTACTCACCACTGCCTTAACCTAAGGAAACTTGACTGGTTAGAACTGCCTAATCTTCTCAAACTTAACCAACTCACTGAAGCATTTAAAATAATTAAGGAACCAGATAAAACCCCTCACTGAATAAAC
This sequence comes from Protopterus annectens, assembly GCF_019279795.1. Lineage (NCBI taxonomy): Eukaryota > Metazoa > Chordata > Ceratodontiformes > Protopteridae > Protopterus > Protopterus annectens. The sequence continues at coordinate 1,704,932,993 of NC_056729.1, read as the reverse complement.
TTCTGACTCCCTACTCCAATCTCAATTGCCTTCGATCTTCAAATAGTGTCCTGGTACTAACCGCTAAATCTAATAATTCGGGTGGTGATGCTCTTTATGCCAGTTCCATAGGAAAGCTCTGGAATTCCCTTCCTAATAACCTAAGACTTATTACCTCACCTAGCCAATTCAAAACTAATCTTAAAGAATTCTTTAAGTCACATTGGCTATGCCCATGTGCTAATCCAGACTAATCCTAAAAGTCGCATACCACCCACATACTATTAACTAAGGGCTTCTCTCTCTTCTCTTCATTCAAGCTTCCTACAATTGTATCTCCTCTGATCTCCTAGCCTTTATCTCTGCTCGTTTATATGATTCTAGTTCCTCTTGGCCTGCCTTTACCTCATAAGGACTAGGGTCTATTTGTTGGATAAAGTTTCATCCTTCTCCTCTGAGCTTATAATCTTAATCTCTATGTTGCCTAACGTATCCATACTACTGTTACTTAAATATCATGTGAAAGTGAATTTATTTGTATGTAAATTTAAGTGTTCTTTTATTATGTTATTGTGAATTTATCTGTATGTAATTTTATGTGTTGTTTTTTATTGTGGAGCTTTTCTCCCCGGGCCTCTGCTGAAAATGGACATGTATCCAGTTGGACTAACCCGGTCAACAAATGTAAAATAAATAAATAAATAAAGCTTTACACACAGCTGCATCACAGAATAGCAACCAGACGGACAAATCAGACTGGCCTTGGAGATGTACAACTCTCAGAAAATGGACAGTTCAACCTTTCCACAGAGGACTTAAAAATCCATCTGGAGTTAAAGAGACTTGAGCTGGAGGCCAAGCATTTGGAAACAGAAGCAGCAGAGACTGAGACGTCTAGAGGATGAGGAAAATGAGAAACTGTGACATCTTAAAGCCAAGGAAAATGAGAAACTGCAATGGCTGGAGGCTGAGGACAAGAAGTGGCAGAGGCAACATGAAAAGGAGATGCTCACTCTTCGTCAGAGTCATGGAGGTAATGGGGAATGGAGTAACCGAACCCCAGAAGCAATGAAGGTCTGTAAATTTCTTCCACAATCTATAGAGGGGGATAATTCTGATAGTTTCATTCATATGTTTGAAAGAGTATGTAAATAGTATAAAGTTGACCAAGGGCTCTGGGTACAGTTCCTGACCCCCTTACTCCACAGTAAAGCTGTAACTGCAATTTCTAAATTGTCTGATACTGATTGCTTAAATTATAATACAGTCAAAATGAGATTGCTACAATGTTTTACGTTAACATCTGAAGCTTATAGGAAAAAGTTTCTTGAGCATAGATGCAAGCCAAATGAAAGTGTGTGTGGATATATTGCTGAACTAAGCACTTATTTTCATAGGTAGGTGACTGGATGTCAGGTCACCACATTTGAAGGGCTGGCAGACCTTTTGGTGAGGGAACAAGCCCTTAGCATTTTGCCTGAGGACATGAGAATCTGGTTAGCTGATAGACAATGCAATACTACAGATGAGTTGGGGAAGACGGGAGACCTATACCTAGCAAGCAGGGAATCACTGCACAGGAAAGGGACACCCAGTGCTGCTCATGGGTTTAAGGGACCCCATGGTGGGCAGCCCAGACTGCCCCAACACAGTCCGCCAGTAGCAGGAGAAGCCACTAGTCCAGGTACACACCAAGAACAAAGGGTTAAATGTTTTAAATGCAACCAGTGGGGCCATGTAGCATATAGATGTCCATGAAGGCAAGGTGGGGAACAAAAGGTGGGAGAGACAGTAAGTGGGAATGACAAAATGCCAACCGTAGGTTGTCTCGATACAACAAGGGTACCAAACTACCACAAGAGGTTAGATCTTATTTTAGTGAATGGGAAAGAGGCCATGGCTAAGAAAGAGACAGCCTCTGACCTAACCATTGTGAAGCCTGCAATGGTTACAGAAGAGCACTACTTGCTTAGGCAGTCTACTCCAGTCAGAGCTTTAGGAGGGACCCCGTTCCAAATACCTTTGTCTAGGGTTCGCCTTGACTGGGAGGGTGGAAAAAGTAGCCAGCAAGTAGGTGTGTTTGAGGATATCCCTGCAGATGTCCTGACAGGGAAAGAGTTTGATAATGCAGTACCGAGTGTGCATGCAGTTACATGCATTCAGACTTGGAGACAAGCATGTGGTCTGGTAGCCTGGGGGAGACCCAGACACACCGCACACTTGCAGCCAGGACTGGTGAGGTGGTTACTTCAGGGAGGGAGCTACCCTGTAGCAGTGAGACTGAAGGTGAGCCACAGCTGCTCGTGGGTACTGATGTTCCCTCGGACAGAGTGACTGCAAGGACAGAGGTGAGTAGTAGAATCCAGGCCGACAGTGAGGCACCATTGTTAGAGGATACCAAACTTCCAGTGGAAGGGGAGCTGGGAAGGGTTACAAAGAGAGAGTTGAGACAGGCTCAGCTCTCAGACTCTACATTACCAGGCCTGAGAGAGGTAGCTAGTGAAGCACCTGATTTTCAAGGGAAGGGGGGAAATCTGTATACTGGGACAAAGGGTTACCTGTATAAAGAGTGGACCCCTGAGGGAGGACTTGAGGGTGACAGAATACAGCAGTTGGTAGTGCCCAGAGCCTACCATCTGGCACTTCTAGCCATAGCCCATGATATTCCCCTCTGCAGGTCATATGGGTACAAAACATACAAAGATGTATTGTAGGATCATGGGAGGTTACTATGCTAATGGTCCTTACAAGCCTAGCAAAAAGTTTATCCCCAAAAAGAAAAGAAACCTCAGCCAGCACCTGTTGCCCCTGTCAGTGAGGGACAAAGGTGGAACTCCTGGGACAAATTTGTGGTTTCCCATCCACTCATCAAAGTTGTGCTTGAAGGGGGTCAGTGAGATACTCTGTTTGACATGTATGGGAAGTCTATTCCAGAGACAGGTTAGCCTCTGGGAGACAAACCTGTCTCTCCAGCAGGTTTTGTTGATGTCACATATTAGATTTAGGCCTATCGAGTGGGTAATGTGCAAGGAGTTACACTTACGGATATGAAGCATCTCTAGTAGGGCATGGTCCGATATTGCCTTGTAGGTGAGATATAGGTCACCTATGAGCAATCTGTATGATACCAAGTAGAGTGATCGTGATTTCAGTCTGTCTGCATAGGGAAGGTGTTGCAGGCCATGGATTCTCTTTGTGAGATATTTCTGTGGCCTTTCCAGTTGGTGCAGGTGTTTGGAGAGATACATACCAAATGGGGCATTATACTTAATTATAGGTCTAATGAGGGAGGAGTACAGAGAGATAACCTTTTTTTCTAGATGCAATCCCTTTACTTAAGAGATGAACCAAGTAAAAGCCTTTTCTGATCACTGCCGCTACATTACGGTCGAATGTGAAGTTGTCAACCTGAGCACCAGGGTCTCTCACCACAGGTTGAGTGCTTAGGAAGTTGCCGTTGATGTGGTAATCAGCAGGGACCATGTTTTTGCCAAATGGTATGATAATACATTTTTTGCATTTAACTTAAGGCCATACCTTTGGCAACAGTTATTTGTAGCTGTGAGACCCTCTTCCAGTATGTTAACATCATTTGGGGAGTTAATGACAGCACCCAACTTACAGTCATTCACAAACTTGGTCAGCCACAGGCCCTTTGTCTTTGCCTGGACCTCTGAGAAGTAGATGCCAAACAGTAGGGGTCCCAGGACAGATCCCTAGGAACACCACCAGTGACAAGTCTGCTGTCGGAGGTGGTGGCACCTATTTCGACCTTGTGGGTCTTAACGGTGAGCCAGGTGGCCACCCACCTGATGAGACAGGGATTCACGCCAAGTTGTGTTAGCTTTTCAATGATGCCCAAGTGGGGGATTGGGCCTTGGCCAAGTTAAGGTAAGCTGTGTGTACTGACTTTCCCTCATACAGGGACTTGGTGAAAGTCTCAAAGTAAACCAGGTTCAATAAGCAAGATCTGCCCCTGATGAATCTGTATTGGGTGGGATCAAGTACTTGGAGATTGCCTATGCCCTTGTTGATGAGATCCATAATAATATACTCCATGGCTTTACAAATCACACTTGTCAAGCTAATGGGGCAATAGTTTCCTGAGTCAGTACTGGCACCACCTTTGCGCAAGGGGGTGACAATGGCTGTTCTCCACTCTGCCAGAATGAAGCCTGTAATTAGGGTGTGGTTAAACAGAGTGCTCAAAGGTGAAGCTAGTTCTTGCTGGAGATGGTGCAGAATACAGCCTGGAATACTATCAGGTCCCATGGAAGCTGTGTTCTTTGCCTTGGATAGGGTCTTTAACACTTGATCTATGGAGAAGTGAGGTGTGGGAAAAGTATCGGGGATGTCGACTGGGCCTTTAGGGGGTGAAGTTTGTGCTGAACCTATCAGGTAGCAGGTTGGCAAAGTCAACAGGATCAGTGTAAGTGCTACCATTAAGTACTAATTCAGAACAAGCCTGGACTTTGCCATGGAGGTTCCTAACGTGACTGAATAAGGACTTGTTTCTCTTTGTTTCGTAGGCTAATTTTGTCTCATAACTGGCTTTGGAGGTTTCACTAGTGATCTAATTTGCTTGTTGAGGTGGAGGAGGGAGTTTTTCAGATTTGGAATTTGTTCCTTTTTACCCATGGACAACAGTTTCTTCCTTTTGTTATAAAGCCTGTTGATAGAGGATGTCCACCAGACAGGTTTGTTTCCTTGAGGTGCAGGTTTTAGTTCTCTTGGGTATGGCTGAGTCCATGCAGTTGTACAGGTGCTTGTATACTGCACTGGCATACTGTTCAGCATAGTTGTCTGCATCCTCTGAGGCGGGGTGGTGGTGTGAAGCTGATGATGCCCTCCCTTAGGAGGTTGTAGTCAGCTTTTGAGAAGTTTTTTAGCTTGGTCACGGCTGGGGAGGGGTTGAGTGGGATAGAAACTTTGAATGAGACAGACCGATGATCCGATCTCACCAGGGAAAAACACACTATGGGAGTGGTGCAGCGGTAGCCCATGTTGCTGAGAACCCAAGTCCAGTATGTTATCTCCCCTTGTGGGAGAGGAGACCAGCTGGTCTAGTCCATTAGAAATGATGAAGTCGAGGAATCGTTGGGAGAGTGCATTAGTGCAGGAATAGTTCACCCAGTCTATGGTGTGGTAGTTGAAGGATCAGGGTGTTAGGGGGCACCTTGATGGAGTCAAGTAGGTCCAGGTAGAAGAAGTGGGTGTCCTGTGTCATGGAGGGGGGTCTATAGCTGGCTATAACATGGATGGGTGTCTTGCCAACTATCAGTTGTAACTAGAGTAATTCCAGTAAGTCATGCTGGTAAACCAGTCTGGAGGTGTGCCTGTCCTTAATGAAGACAGAGACTCTACCACCCTTAGTTTTTCTGACCTCATTTTGGGGTCGGAAAGTGTGGAAAGAGGCATAGCCTGGTAAGGCAGGGGTGCTGCAGGGTGCTGTCCACAGCCCTGAACCAAGTTTCCATAACTGCACAGACATCGACATCTTCCAGTGTGAGGAGAGCCTCCATTGAGTGCATTTTCAGATTAAGGCTCCCAACATTAAGCAGCATGACCATCAAAATCTGCTTTTTGACAGATCTTTTATGTTGGAAGATTTGTCTTTGGGATATAGCCTAAAAAAGGCACAATGGGGGAGGCAAGAGCCTTGGCCAACCCCCGGGGTGAAAGGTGGAGGCAATCTCTGGCAAAGCATAGAGGCCTGTCAACCATGTCATCCCAGGCACACAGATATTGGATACCCTTGGAAAGACACCACAAACTAAGCCAACTGTTGAAGTCAATTATTTTTTGTTGGTATTGTGGTATCATTCCTGGTGAGGGTAGGATGCTGCTTAGGGCTAGGGTCATACCTGCCTGGAATACATGCACTGAGAACTCAATCATGTCTCTCTTCATACAGTCCAGGGAGGTACGTCTGAAGTCATTCACACCACCACGGACAATCAAAGAGCCATACTTGTACCGGTCGTGGACAGACTAAAGTGCATGCAGAACTTTTATTGGCCTGGGATTTCCAGAGATGTAACAGGGTACTGCAGAACCTGTGAGCAGTGCCAAAAGGTAGACAAGGCAGGAGAAAAGGTGGAAGCACCTTTGATGCCTTTGGTTATGATTAAGGAGCATTTCAGATGGTAGCTATGGATATTGTGGGGCCTCAAGTTCTACAGGGAAAAAAGATATCCTAGTGGCAGTAGATGATGCTGCCAGGTATCCTGAGGCAGTGGCTCTGTCCTCCATTGAGGCAGAAAAGGTAGCAAATACTTTGTTAGAGATTTTCAGCAGGGTAGGTTTTCCAAAGGAAATACTGACCGTCAGAGGTGCCAATTTCATGTCAGACCTGCTGGCTTGTCTGTGGAAGAACTGTGGGGTGAAGCACCTAAAGACCACTCCCTACCATCCCCAGACTAATGGTCTTGTTGAGAGGTTAAACTCTACACTCAAGTCCATGCTACTGGCATTTGCAGACCAGTTTAAGAGGGAGTGGGACAAATATTTGCCTCGTGTTTGTTTACCTGGAGGTTTCCCAGGAATCCACAGGTTTTTCACACTTTGAGTTTCTGTATGGGCATAGGGTGATGGGACCTTTACATCTGATTTGAGAAGAGTGGGAAGGTGAGTGTGAATCCCACAAGGAGTCTGTTGTGGCATATGTCCTAAACCTCAGGACAAGGCCAAGGAAACTCATGGGCTTGGCCCAGGAGAACCTGGCAGAAGCCCAACAGCAGAAAAAGGTCTAGAATGACAGGAATGCTCAAGCTAGACAGTATGCTGTAGGGCAGCAGGCAAGGGTTCTCATTCCTGTCAGACACAACAAGATGCAGGCAACTTGGAAGGGACCCTACAAGGTGGTAAGGAAGGTCAGTGATGTTAACTACATTGTAGAAACTCTAGGCAGGAGCACAAACTGTACCATGTTAACATGATGAAACCATACCATGATAGGGAGGCCCTTGTGTTGAGTATTTGTAATGGATGGCAGGTGGAGTCTGAGGGAGATCTGGTGACTGATATCCTAAGTGAGGATCGGACTGACACCTCAGTGGAAGGGGTAGCAATGTCCCAGCAGCTATCCTCTACCCAGGTTCGAGAAATCTGATATGGTTACAGGAGTTTGGGGGCATGTTCACTGGGAAACCATGGTGCATCCACCTGGTGCAGACCATGTGGATACAGGACCCCAAAGGCCTATTAAGCAGGCCCCTTATAGGTTCATAAGTAGGTACTAGGCTATCTGCCCGAAGGCATTTACAAGCCTAGCCGGAATGTGCTGGCTTTCACCACCCCCTTAGATTAGGTCCATGTGCCTCTGTCCAAAAGAGCCATTGAAGTGATCCCTGGGGTAAACTTTCTGTTTCCAATCCATTCATCAAGGTTCCTCTTGAAGAGGGTTAGCGAGAAGCTCTCCCTAATGTAGATTGGAATCTTGTTACAGAGCATGAGAAGTCTCTAGGACAGGAATCTATCCCTCCAGCATGTCCTATTTATTGTTGTAGTGAGGTTTAGATCCCTGGAACGATTGGCTCGAGGGGATATGGTTTTCTTTAGGTGGAGCATGTCCATCAATTCTGGGTTGGACATGGCCTTGTATGTCAGGCAGAGATCACCTCTGAGTAGGCAGTATGCAACCAAGTACAGCTGGAGTTTCTTCAGTCGAGCTGCATAGGGCATCTGCTTGAGGCCAGTGATCCTCTTGGTGAGGTACTTCTGTGGTCTTTCCAGTTGTTGCAGGTGTCTTGTAAGGTATATCCCAAATGGGGCATTGTACTCTATGATGGGTCTGATGAGTGATGCCTAGAGGGGCCCAATGACCTCTTTCGATCTGGATGAAACCCTTTTGTGATTAGGTGGGCCACATAGAAGGATTTTCTAACCACTTTGGCAATGTGATTATCAAAGGAGAGATTACTATCTACTTGGGTCCCCAGATCCCTTATTACATCTTCCGTATTTAGGGGGTTACCACCTATGTGATAGTTTGTGGGTACTTTGTTTTTTCCAACGCGGATGACTCTACACTTTATGGCATTTAGCTTGAGGCCATGGTTTTGACACCAGGTATCTGTCTCAGTGAGACCCTTTTGGAGAATGTCCGTCAGCCAGAGAGTCAAATATAGCCCCTAGTTTTCAGTCATCTGTGAACTTGGTCAGCCATAGTCCTCTTGTGCTTGTCTGTACCTCTGAGAAATATATGCCGAACAGGAGGGGTCCTAGGACTGAGCCATGGGGAACGCCACTTGTAACCGGATTAGAGTCAGACCTGCCTCCCGCAACTCTTACCATGTGGGTTCTGTCCATGAGCAAGTTGGCAACCCATCTCGTGACGTAGGGGTTTATGTTCAGGCTGGTGAGCTTGTCTAGAATACCTGAGTGAGGAATGGTGCTGAAGGCCTTTGCGAGGTCTAGGTAGGCTGTGTGGACCATCTTTCCCTCGTCTATAGCCTTGGTAACTGTCTCCAAGAAGTCCACCAGGTTTAGGAGGCATGATCAGCCCTTAAAGTTGAACTGGGGAGGGTCCAGTGTTTGGAGGTTCCCAATGTCTCTGTTAATGAGATCTATGATGATGCGCTCCATAGCTTTGCAGACCAAGCTAGTCAGGCCTATAGGGTGATAGTTCCCGGGGTCCTTTGTGGCTCCACCTTTGTGGAGGAATAACTGTTGCTGTGCACCACTCTGTGGGCACATAGCCTGTGGAGAGGCAGAGTTTATACAGTGTGTTTAGGTGAGGGGTTAGTTCATCTTTGAGCTCATGTAGGACACAGCCTGGGACACCGTCCGGTCCCATTGATGCTGTGTTTTTGGTTTTGGATAGGGCTGTTTTAACCTGAGTGTCTGTGATTTCAGGGGCACTACATTCTTCTGGTATAGTTATGGGCCCTTTTGGGGGTGAGAGGGGGGTGAAGTTTGCACTGAACTTGTCTGCCAGGATGTTGGCTATATCGGTTGGTTCAGTGTATTTTGTACCATTCTGCACCAACTCCGAGCAGATCTGAGCATTTCCACTTAGATTCTTGACATAGCTAAAGAATGCCTTGTAGTTATCTTTGGAGTCCTTGGCAATTTTTCTTTCAAAGCTCGCCTTGGAGGATTTTATGAGGGTTCGTAGTTTCTTGCTGATACTGATCAGGGATGTCTTCCCTTCTTGGGATTTTACTCTTTTCTGTACTAGTTTCCTCTTTCTATTGTCTAGCTTGTTTATGGCAGGGGCCCAACAGACTGGTTTCCTTTTCTTGGAGGAGTGAGTCTTGGTTTTGTTTGGGATAGCACAATCCATGCATTCTTGTAGGTGCCCGTAGAGTGCATTAGTAAAGGATTTTGCAGCTTGGACAGCATTATCCTTTTGCTTGGGGGCTTTGAAACTTCCCAACTCGGTCTTAAGTAACGTGAAGTTTGCATTTGAAACATTTTTCATGGTGGTTTCTTTGACCGGTGCTGGTGGCGGAATGTGGATATCCAGAGTGATTAGTTTATGGTCAGATCTAACCAAAGATGGGTTGACATCTGGTGTGGAACACCGGTCGCCCATGTTGGTGATGACCAGGTCCAATATGTTGTCACCTCTGGTGGGGGTGCTGACCAGTTGATCCAGGGCGTTTGAGTTTATAAATTCTAGGAAATGTTGGACAAGGGAGTTTGTACTTGAGTAGTTCTCCCAGTTAATGTTTGGGTAATTGAAATCTCCCAATATCAAAGTGTTTGGTAGGACCTTTTATGTTTCCCAGTGTTTCCAGGAATGCGGACTGGGGGTCCTGGGACATGGTGGGTGATCTGTAGCAAGCTATAATTTGAACAGCAGTTTTTCCCATTAGTTGCACATGGATGATCTCTGAAGCATCGTGCTGTGCCACTAACCTGGAGGTGTGGGTATCCTTGATGAATATGAATACTCCCCCGCCTTTTGTATTTCTGTCTGGGTTTTGTGGCCAAAATGTATGGTATGAGTTGTAGCCTGGTAGTGCTGGGGTGCTCTCTGGAGCATTAAACCAGGTTTCTGTTACTGCACATATATTGATTTTCTCTATACTGAGAAGTGCCTTGAGTGCATGCATTGTGAGGTTTAGATTTCTGGCATTGAGTAGCATTACCCTCAGTTTTTTGTTACTTGTGCTATTTACGGCGGTGGGTTTGTCTTTTGAGCCTTGCCTAAAAAAGGCACTATGGGGGTGGCAAGAGCCTTGGCCAGTATTCGAAAGCCTAAGGGTGACAGGTGCAAGCCATCTCTAGCGAAGCAGCGTGGCTTGTCAAGCATGTCATCCCAGGCTGACAGACACTGGATCCCCTTTGAATGACACCAGAAACTTAACCAATTCTTGAAATCGATCATTTTTTCTCTATACAGTGGTATCATTCTTGGTGAGGGCAGGATGCTACTCAGGGTCAGGGTCATACCGGCCTGGGCTACATGATCAGAGAGCTCTTCCATGTCTCTCTTCATGTAGTCCAGGGAGGTACGGCTCAGGTCATTCACACCAACATGGACAATGACAGAGTCATATTTGTACTTGTTCTGGAGTGACCTGAGTGCTTGTGTTATGTGGAGGATCCTGGCACCCGACAGGCAGCTAACAGTAACCTCCTTGTTCAGCCTAGTGAGTGGGACATCAGTGTGCCTGACTATAGCGTCACCTATTACTAGTGTGTTGGGTACGTTATTTTGCCTTAAGGGCTGTGATTGCATGGCACACTGATTTTGTGAAGTATGTGTTTCATGGTTTGTGTTGGGAGGTGGAGGTTGCTTGGATGTCTACTTTGAGGTCTCTGTTGCAGATTTTTATTTAGAGCCTCCAAGTATGTTTTCGTGTATTTAGCCACTGTTTTTTGCCAGTGCTGGTTTCATAGGTCTATGTGAGACTGGTGGTGTAATTCCCCCTGAAAACTCAAGCTGCCTGATCCAGTCTTGGGTTCAAAGAGCTTAGCCTCCAGTTTGGCTGTATAAATGCATCTCTCACATGTATTAGTGTTTGGTGGAAGGAGGAGAGGGTTGCCGGTGTACATGAGGCAATTGTAACATTGCCTCAAAATGCCCAGATTAACCAGTTTGAAAGGAGAGTACACCTGAAACTGCCCTTTGGACATGCCTGGACAGGTACAGTGAACTGTTTTACCGATTGGCTGGTAAGGTCGAATAGTGAGCCTTGTCCTTCTCTACAGTATGCTAAGGTTTATTAATGCTTGCTATGAGTTTTGAGAAAGTGCCTGGGATGAGAAGTGAATGGTTTGAGTGCTCAAGTTGAAAGTTTGTCTAGTACCAAAGAAAAACTAAAGAGTAGACTTTGTGGAGCCGGGAATAGTTATATCCTAGCTAACCGGCGTTGCCTGGCACGCAAATGCGGGTTTTATAGCAGGGAAATGATAGAAATTAGTCCAAAATGGCCAATAAACTACTAATTTCTGGGCTGAAACCACTCCTCCAGGGGTGGGCGGTTGGCATAATGGTTAAGGTGTTTACCTTACACACATAAGGTTCAGGGTTTGAGTCTTACATGGGGTAATTGGCTAGGCTGAAAATGGCCCACAAGGGCAGTTAGCTTAGTACTAATCTATGAATCTATGAATCTATGACAGATAGGCTGCTCAAAGCTCCCTCTCTCACAATGTACAGAGAAACTTCCGTCTATCCAAGTACGGTATGGGCAAACACAGAAACTTGTAACACAGCACTGAATTCAACACTAACCTGAAAACTGGACTATACTAGCTTAGAAAGGTGGGAAAACAAGTATATATATATTTTTTTTTTCAGAAAATAAAGCAGATACAATAAAAAAACACTTTAAATGCACAGAAATGGCTGAGTGTGTAGCCTACAACAGTTAAACAGGTAATCTAAACACAAAACCGACGTTGTTAAAGTGCAGGCAGTAAAATAAGTACAAGTAGCTGAAACAAGCTTTTTAAATAACAGAAACTCTAGAAAATTGGCGTTTTAGGCAGAATTAGCTAAAGGCAGCAAGAAAATGCAGAAAAATTATACTTAATCACTCCATAGTCTCTCTTTTGTCTCTCTGCTGCTGTAGAACTCTGCAGGGCACCAAGCAGGAGCTTGCTGAGCTGTATACTAGCCCAAAAACCTCACAAATGCGGGATTTATAGCAGGGAAATGAAAGAGAAATTAGCCCAAAATGGTCACTAAACTACTAATTTCTGGGCTGAAACCACTCCTCCAGGGACAGATAGGCTGCTCAAAGCTTCCTCTCTCACAGTGAACAGAGAAACTTCCTTCTATCAAAGTAAGGTATGGGCAAACACAAAAACTTGTAACACAGCCCTGAATTCAGAACTAACCTGAAAACTGGACTGTACTAGCTTAGAAAGGCAGGAAAACAAGTATATTGTTTTTTTTTTCAGAAAATAAATCAGATACAATACAAAAAAACCTTTAAATGCACATAAATGGTTATCACACTTGAGTGTGTAGCCTACAACAGTTAAACAGGTAATTTAAACACAAAAATGACTTTAACAAAATGCAAGCAGTAAAATAAGTACAATATGATGCAGCTGAAACAAGGTTTTTAAATCACAGAAACTCTAGAAAATCGGCGTTTTAGGCGGAATTAGCTAAAGGCAGCAAGTAAATGCAGAAAAAGTATACCTAATCACTCCAAAGTCTCTCTTTTGTCTCTCTGCTGCTGTAGAACTCTGCAGGCCAACAGACAGGAGCTTGCTGAGCTGTATAGAGTGCCTGAGAGAGTTAAACACACTCTGAGGGAGGAGATACAGGAAATGTTGGAACTAGGGGTAATTCAGAAGTCCAGCAGTCCCCAGGCCGCTGCAGTGGTGCTGGTACCAAAGAAGGATGGCAGCACCAGGTTCTGTGTGGACTACAGGAAACTAAATAGTCACAGAGTCAGATGCTTACCCCATGCCTAGGGCAGTTGAAGCCCTACAGCAGCTGGATGGGACTAAGTATCTTACCACCATTAATCTTACCAAGGGTTACTAACAGGTGCCTCTGACTCCCAGTGCTAGAGAGAGGTCAACTTTTGTTACTCCTTTTGGCTTGTATGAGGTCAAGAAGATGCCCTTTGGGATGAAAAATGCCCCAGCGACTTTCCAGAGGCTGGTAGATCTAATCCTAGCAGGAGATTTTGCCTTTGCTTACCTAGACGATATTGACATCTACAGTCATTCCTGGCAAGAGCACCTTCAGCATGTCAGCAATGGTGCTGAGCAGACTACAGAGGGCAGGGTTGACCACTAAGCCCAGCAAATGTCAATTGGGTATGGCAGACGGCTCTTACCTGGGGCATAGAGTGGGGTGTTGTAAGATCAGGCCAGAAAGTACAGTTTTGTACCTACCATAAATGTAGATGTTCGAGGATCCCCATTGCTGCAGTCCTTACTATTGGGTATAGTCCGCGTCCAGTCGGCCCGAATACCAGAGTAGAAGGCTGGCCGGTCAGAAGCGCATTAGACTGACGCCAGTACGTCAGGGTACTAATGCGCATGACCGACGCCATATCCTCAGATGTCAGAAGACCCTAAAAAGACAAGGCCCAAAATACCTGCACCAAAAATATGTACAATATATACAAGAATATATACAAAAATATAAGCATGTAACCTTACCTACACAACCACCCCTAAACACAGAGGGAAGGAGGGAGTTTGATGCAGCAATGGGGATCCTCGAACATCTACATTTATGGTAGGTACAAAACTGTACTATGTTCTTCGCTCCCCATTGCTGCAGTCCTTACTATTGGGTAGAATCCCAAAGCAGAGGTAAGGGAGGCTGGCAAATCATAAAGAAGCAGGAGCTGACAACATGCCTTGCAAAACAGCTGTGGCAAAACCAGCCCTAGACTTAGAGTAGATAGGAAGGTGATAATGCTTAGAGAAAGTATGCACTGAACTCCAAGTAGCTGCTCCAAATAAATATAGTTGCCACCCCCTTAGAAATGCTGTTGAAGTGGCAGTAGCCCTAGTGGAATGAGGCCTAATCCCAGCTGGAATCTCCTTGCCATGATGGGAATAACAAAATGCAATGCAAAAGCCAATCCACCTAGAAATAGTTTGTTTTGACCTGGACAGGCTGCCCTGTGAACTCAAAGCAAAAGAAACAAACAACTGCTGAGACTGCCGGAAATCCTTAGTCCTGCTTAAATAATAACGCATTGCATTGCCTGTGTACATCTAAAGTGTGCAAAATCTTTTCCCCTTTATTTTGGGGTCTGCATAAAAGTAGGCAAATGAATAGTTTGGTTAAAGCCACACTAGAAACCACCTTAGGCATAAAGGAAGGATTAGCGTAATGATACCCTATCCTTATGGAAAATCAAAATGGCTCTACTGCCATAAGGGCCTGCAACTCAGACACCCTTCTTGCAGAAGTAATAGCCAACAGAAAAGCAGTCTTCCATGACAAGTATTTTAATTCAGCAGTAGCCGCAGGCTCAAAAGGTTGTAGAGTAAGTTTTTCCAACACAAAATTGAGATCCCAGGCAGGAGTAGGAGCTCTACGGGGGGTCTTATATTCTTTGCCCCTCTAAGAAACTGCTTGAACAAAGGATGAAAACAATGGTGGGTCACAATCATAGTGAGCTGAAATTGCTGCAGCATGAATCTTAATGGAAGAGAAGGACAAACCTTTGTCCAATAACTCAGTAAGATATTGAAGAGCCACACTCAAATTAGGCTCAGAAACCTGCAAATTCTTTGCTGTACTCCAAAATAAAATCTCTTCCATTTGTCTGCGACTTTCCTTGTACTAGGTCTTCTAGCTTCCATAATCACATTTAAAACTTGTTGAGGAAGTTGAGACCTGCTGTGTTTCAACACAGAATATGCCAGGCTGTTAGATGAAGAGAGTGAAGCTTGACATTGAGTAGATGACCATCCTTCTGAGATAACAGATGAGGAATCAGAGGTAAAGGCCATGGAGGCTTCCTTACCAGACTCGTAGTAGTAGTGGTACCAGTGTTGCCGAGGCCAATCTGGAGCTATCAAAATCATCCTTGGCCTGTCTTGTCTGACCTTTAATAGTACCTTTGGAAGAAGAGGCAGAGGAGGAAAGGCATACACATGAAGGTTTTTCCAACTGAAAGACAGAGCATCCACTTTCCAAGCTGTGTGATGAAACCCTTTGTGCAATACTGTGGCAGCTGGTGGTTTAGTGGAGAAGCGAACAGATCTATGTCTGGAGTTCCCCATGACACTGTCAATTTTCAAATACATGAAGATCCAGTTTCCACTGTGAGGATCCATGATTTGTCTGCTTAACACATCTGCTAAGGAGTTCTGTGCTCCGGCAGAAACCTTGCCTGAAGAGTTAGTTGCAAGCTTAGCGCAGTCTCCCATAAAATCATTGCTTGCCTGCATAGAGGATAAGAATGTGTTCCCCTTGCTTGTTGATGTACCACATGACAGTTGTGTTGTCTGTTAGAATCAACACCTGCCCTGGAAGTAACTCCTTGAAAGCCACTAATGCAAACTGGACTGCTAACATCTCCTTCATGTTGATATGTAGATGCTGTAGTCTGGCAGGCCACTTGTCTTGTATCCACTTTCCATTTAGATGAGCTCCCCAAGCAATGTCCGAGGCATCTGTCGTTAAAATCTGACTTCGCCTCTGGCCGGGTCACAGAGAGTCCCTTGTTTAGGTGACATTCTGAGCCCACCACAAAAATTCTTTTTGAAGGCAAGGTATTATTTGAATGACAGTGTCCAAATCCTGGCAGTGCTGTGTCCATACATTTTGAGATACCATTGTAGCTTCCTCATATGCAGTTTGGCATTGGGAAGCACCAGAATACAAGATGCCATGAACCCTAATGCTTGAAGGACTGTCCTTGCAGTCAGCACGGACTGATGAGATAGTTGATGGAAGTAAAGTGATAAACTCTTTTGTTTGTCCGGGGTTAAACAGGGCATCTGCGCTGCTGTATTCAGTCTCACACCCAGAAAGCACATGTCTTGAGAGGGTACTAGTCTGGACTTTATTTCGCTCACAGAATACCCTAGGCATCTTAGCACTGCTACAACATATTCCAGATGCTGTAGAAGGTCTTTTTTCTTGAGCCAGAATCAGGCAGTCGTCCAAGTAAGGATAGATTTGAATTCCTTGAAGCCTGAAGTAAGCTATCACTGGAGCCAGAACCTTTGTGAATACTCTGGGCGCAGTAGATAAGCCAAAGGGCAATGCAGAGAACTGATAATGAGAATTTCCAGCTCGAAACCGCAGATACTTCCTGCAACTTAGCCTTATAGGCACATGAAGGTAAGCTTCCTTGAGATCTAAAGTTACCATCCAGTGATCTTTGCCCAGCAGAGGTAACAGCTGTTGTAACGTCAACATCTTGAACTTGGGAATGTCCAGATAAGTGTTGAGGAGAGATAAATCCAAAATTGGTCTCCACGTGTTCCCCTTCTTTGGTACTAGGAACAGGCGAGAATAAAATCCTAGGCCCCTTTCTGATACAGGGACTGGCTGAATGGCCCCCATCTGGAGTAACTGAGAAACTTGCTTGTGAGCCTCTTTTCTTTGTGGAGGAGGACGGCCTGGCATGCCTTTGAAAGGGGGCATTGTATGGAAATAAAATCTGTAACCGTGGTGAATGATATCCAACACCCATTTGTCTTGAGTAATTAAATCCCAATTTTCTTTGAAAAGAGACAGTCTTCCTCCCAAAGGAGCTGCCAGACGAGAATCTACTGGCAGCTGAAAAGGCAGGTCATTGGGTCTGTTTGAAAGGACTGGCCCCTGCCCTCACCAGAAGTCTGAGCAGGTGAACTCCTGTTCTAGGCCTAAAGAACCTTGAGCCCTGCCCTACCACGCCTAGACCTACCCCTAGACTGGGAATCATAAGCAGGATATGTCCACCCCTTAGCAGGCCAATTTCTACTAAACTCGGTGGCTGCACCTGCAAAAATCTTTAACAGTTTGCATAGACTTAGCTTTGTCCTCCATTTTCTTTAAAACTGCTTCCACAGGTGATCCAAACAACACATCAGACTGTAAAGGAGCATCCAAAATCCTTGTCTTAACATGCTCAGCTAAATTCTGATCCTCAACCAGGCATGCCTGCGAAGAACAGAACTAGTGGCAGCCACCCTCGAGGAGGCCTGTACAGCATCAAAACCACATTGCAAAGAATGCTTACCCACTTGTTCAGACACATGAACCAAATCTAGCAACTCTTTACACTCAATACCTTCCGCCAAAGCATCCACCTTAGATTTCAATTGTGAAAGGAGATAATTCTGATATTTTAGCATGTGAAACTGACAATTCAACGCTCTCATGGCTAGAGTGGAAGAAGTATACACTTTCTTTCCCACCTATCCAAAGCCCTTGCCTCTTTATCAGTGGGAACAGGATTTTTAACCACAGAAGCCTTAACACCTTTAGGCCCCTGAGAAACAGTTTCTGGGTCCGCCCTGGGACTCTTAAACAAATACTTATGAGCTTCGGGCACCCTATAATACCTATCAGGTTTAACAGGAGCAGGAGGCAAAGAGTCAGGGTTCAGGGAAGCCTCTGCAAAACATCTTCCACCACATTCAATACAGGAGGAATAGCTAAGGGCCTATGCTGGGGTAAAACAAGAATTCCTTTCCTAAGCCTTTCCTGGAATCAGAGTAATCCTGGCCTTCCCATTTAAAGTGCTCCCTCATGGAATGCAGAGTCTCTGAAAATGAGAAATCCTCAGGAGGAGAAGCTGTAGGAGTGGAATCATCCACATCAGAATCAGAATAAGTAGGATACTCCTGCAAGTCTTCCGCAGAAGACTCTGAAGCCTCTGAACACTGTTCAAAACTATCAAACTCCTGTTCCACCCTAGGCCTCTTATCAGGAGGGCATAGAACCTCTAATCATAGTAATCAAATCTTCTGCCATTTTAAGCATATGTTTCTTAGGTACAGAACCCAAATGCTAGGAGAAGCCCCCACTGAAGCTGAACTTGGCCTACCTCTCAAAGAAGTTTTGGCAACAGAAGGAGAGGCTCTAACTACCTTGGGAAGAGAGGGAAGAACAGTTACCTGAGAAGCCCCTCAGCCTGGCCTACCTCCTGAGAAGGCACATCCTGTAACAGTAAAGTTTCTGCCTGAGACTCATGCAAACCATGGAAACCCTGGCAAAACCTCAGGCTCCACCGAGTTTTCTAAAGAACCGACGTCGGGACGCCGGTTCATCAACCCTAGGGCTCTGTTTTATTTATTCCTTGCGCTCTTGGACGGCGGGCGCCGAGCATCCGACGGCATTTTATAATTGCAACGCTTCCCAAACACTAACCTGGCACAGTCTAACCTCCTCTAATAGTGCGTTTGTTAAACCTAGCACAAGAGCGCAACCAACAACAACGCCGTGCTCAGGCCCTAAACAAGGTATACACAAGGTATGGTAATCCCTATGAGGTATCTGTTTCCCACAAGAAATACAGTTATTCACTTTTTCTGACATCCGGTTAAATACTGAGGCAAGAAAAAAACCAAAAACCCCTAACGGGTACTTAGCCAACTCTGTTTCGGTCTGAAACTCCGTTTCGAAATATTTCAGAACGCCAACCTGCATCGCTAAAACTGCTTCTGCATCGGACCATGCGCAAAAAGACTGAGGATATGACGCCGGGTCATGCGCAGTACCCCCTGACGGCGCGACGCAGTCTACACGCTCTGACCGACGGCCAGCCTTATCTCTGGTGTATTCGGGCCGACTGGACGCGGACTATACCAATAGTAAGGACTGCAGCAATGGGGAACGAAGAACATCCTGGCAAAGTGGAAGCCATTCAGTCATGGCCTTCCCTGTTACTAAAAAGCAGGTGAGGGCATTCTTAGGGACAGCAGGGAACTACAGAAAGTTTGTCCGCAATTATAGCTGCTCCCCTCACAGACCTGACAAGGAAAAACAAGCCAGATGAGGTAGTGTGGACCCCAGCATGCAAGCAGGCATTCTAGAAGCTTAAAGGAGCTTTGGGAGGACCCCCAGTGTTATCCTGTCCAGATTACAGCAAAGAATTTGTTGTGCAGGTGGATGCTTCAAACCATGGGGTGGGGCTTTACTTAGCCAGTTTTCCTCAAAGGGAGAAGAGCACCCAGTGGTATGTCTCAGTCATAGGCTCCAACCAGGGAGGAATGCTATGCAGCTGTAGAAAAGGAATGCCTAGCCATAGTGTGGGCAATGCAGAAGCTTCAGCCATATCTGTAAATCTCCTTATCAGAGTAAAAATAGTACTATGGCAACATTTTTTTGCCTGCCTAAAATTCACAAAGACCTCAGTAACCCTCCCCGGGTCACCCTATAGTTTCTGCCTGTGATATTTCACACATATTATGGCCTGTTTTTTACATTCTTACCTCATGAAACAGGTTGCACAGTTACTATCATATATTAGAGATGCATTTGATTTGTTGGACAAGATTGCCACAATACAATGGGAACAAGGAATGTACTTTATTGTTATTGATGTGGTTAGTTTATATATATTAGCATTCAGCATAGGTTTGGTGTCGAAGCTTTAGAATTTTTTCTTGGCAATACACCTTGTACACAATATATTGTGGAATTAATCTTGTTTTTTGCTTATAGAATAACATCTTTGAGTTTGATGGGTGCTTATACTAGCAGAGATGCAGGACAGCTTTTGCCCCCACATATGCAAATCTGTTTATGGGGCTCTTTAACAATGTGTGTCATTATACAAACAATTTTTTCAAAGAGAATGTTGTAAAATATTTCAGATACATAGATGATCTGATTTTTATATGTAAAGACGGCTTTTATGAAGTGGAAAAATGTGTGCAGAATCTACAGGTTAATAGGTTTGATATACACTTTGATGGGCTTCAGAAAGGTAGTAGGTTAAATTTCATTGATATTACAATGGAAGGCTAAGTAGGTTGTAGGATTAAAACTAAAATTTATGGAAAGCTTGGACAACAGAATTATATTTTTCATGGTTCTAATTGCAACCATCCCCATATTATAGCATCCATGCCATATGGTGAAATGTTGCGGATCAAACATCTATGTAGTGAATATCAAGATAGTGTAGCAGAAATAAATAAAATCATGAAAATTTTTATGGAAAGGGGTTATGGTGAAGAAAATGTACGACAAGGACACCAGATGGTGCATGAAAGAGGGTAATGTCCGGTCAGAACTTTGAAATATTGTGGTAGTGTGAAAAGGGATGATTTGCAAGATTTATATTTTGTATCAAAATACACTGTATTTTCTAGTAAATTACAGGATATTATCAGATATTATTGGACTTTTGTTCATAAAGAGGTGAGTTCTCTTAAAAATATTAGATAAGTGTTCTTATAGTAGGGGAAGAAGCTTGAACAATTTTTTGATACATGTGGGGGGGTTTAAAAGACCTCAGACAAGGAAGTGTCCCCCAAGGGTTCTTTTCCATGTGGTAGATGTACCATACATCAGTATGTGGTGACTGACTTCCCTAGTATAAATGGGAAGAAATTTGAGACTAAAAGGTATATATAGTTGTAATAGTGAAAAAAATAAATATGGGTTGAAGTGCCCCTGTGGGCTATATTATGTCGGAGAGAGCAAGAGAACACACACTACTAGAATTAAACAGCATGTTAGGGACATAAGGAAAAATAAACAGTTTAGCCCTGTGGCAGAACACTTCAATGCATGTCATAGTGGTGACCCAAAGGGGTTACAGTACTGGAGCAAATTTCTTGTGAGTTTGGTACTTTACTTTAGATACTATTAAAATATATTAAGGAAGAAAGAATCAATATTTATTACAAATGTGGCACTTTATATCCTAAGGGACTCAATAAAGAGTTTACTTGGAGATATTGTATGTAAAATCTCTTTAAGAGCAGGGAATTTTATAATCAATGTTTTAACTGATTAACTGTGTAATGAGAATGAGATGTGTATAAAAAGGGTGTTGATGAAGAAATGGTATACTCTGTAAAGGCTTTTTTTACAAGCTAGAGAAGACTGAGAAGACTTATTTCTTGTTTTAATAAAAAGTTTTGTACTGGTGTATCCTGAGCAGCTTTTTTCACTGGGTCAACTCCTGTGGTAATAGCCTTCAGCCTTATCTGTTTGGAAGGAAATTAACTGCAGTTACAGACCACAATCCCTTAACATGGCTACATCGAGACAGCCAGCAAAATACCAAGTTACTAAGATGGAGCCTAGGGTTGAAGGTGCAGTACTGCAGTGGGGTTAGTAGTGCCAACACAAATGGGCTCTCAAGACAGGGAATGGGGTAAGGTATTCCCAGATAGGCTCAACCCACAACCCACTCAAGCAACATTTCTCAACCCTCTCAAGCAACATTTCTCAAGGGTCACTTGAAAAACTAGCTTGAGTTTTCAGAGCGAAGAAATGTGATACTGCCAGCCCAGCTATCTGGAACTTTGTAAATAATTCTATGCCATTTGTGAATACTGATATAATGTATACAGAACTGTATGTTATGTACTAAGCTTCAAGAATGTAACCACAGCATATCCTGCTGGAACACAGAAGATTAACTTAAAAAACTTCAAATAAATAAGGTGAAATTAAGTGCTTTACAACTGCGCTGTAAAAGTTAGTTTCACTGCAGCAAGAAGATAGGATGTCTAGAGCTAGAAGTTTTTTCTACTGTCTTGGAGAGTAGTAGTTACTAGGTTTAAAATGTAAAAGATGTTTTACTGCTTTACGACTTCCTAGCTGCTGCACATCTGAGAGATATGCATTTTTAATGGGTCCACTTCTTAATTACAAAAGTTCACAATCCCGGCGTTCAATATATTAAACTCAGAACCTTGAGATTGTGGAATCTCGAAATTAAAAAAAAAAAGAAGACATCAAAAAGCATGCACCCCCACACCTCTACAGTGAAGAGAACGGTAATGGGGATTGCTATACAGTGCAGAATGGGAACATTAGATTCTCTTCAATGTAGTGCGATCTCGGAGTTAGTATATTTATGTTGCAGAGGGTATGGGGCGTGCAGGTGGCCTTGCTCCCCTGCAAAAATATGTTTTTTGAAGTCTTTTTAATTTTTTTTATTTCGAGATTCCACAATCTCGAGGTTCTGCGTTTGATATATTAAACGTCTGGCCGGTGGGCTTTCAAATTTAAGAAGTGGACTCATTTTTAACACAGAGATGTCCAAATTCTAAGTTTCTGTTTAGCCTGGGAACTGAAGTCAGGTAACAAAGAGGGATATCATCCAAGCTAACCCAGCAGTAATATTTGATATTAATTTAAGAACCGTCTCAGACAGAGACTTTGCATTTTGTATTTTGTCTTGGACCTAGCAAGAACATCCACTCATCATCATCTGCTTTTCCCTGTCTGTAAGATTTAGGGCATAGTATATCTCTTTTAGATATAGTTAGGAATATAGTACAGATTAGTTTAGATGTTTTCTGTATTTACTTGAGACTGTCCTGCAATTTTGTTTTAAAATATTTCCTGTGATTTTGAACTCTGAAGTAACTGTGTGTTTTCTGAGTACTGTCTTGTTCTTTTATTATTTATTATTAAATATATTTAAACCTATCTTTGTGGCTGATATTTGTGAGACACATTTAAGCTTAGCATGCTTGCATATGTATTTGGTGACACTGTACAGGCCACTCCTAAATAGCCTGGCACTTGCTCAAAACTACTATTTGGATAATAGTAACATTACACAGTAGGATTGGACACCCTTTGTAAGGGCGTATAATAGCTGATAAGTAGGGGTTGGTGGCAGTGATAATCTTATAGTCTGGGCAGAAGGGGGCATAGCTAGTAAACCTGTGCCAGCCTTCCCCAGGAGTGTCTATGTGTTTGCACATAAATCATATCTCAAAGTGTGTGTGTGTGTGTGTGTGTGTGTGTGTTAGCTACTTGGGCAAGGACACAAAGCACTGGTTGGCCAGAAAGGGTGCTGGAGGTCTTGGCTTGGCCCCTCAGCTGAGATCTTAACCCTACAACTGTGCCAGTGGGTAGTCTTACTGGGGATCGGGAGAAACCAACCCCAGACTGACTGTGACATCGGTGTGCTCTTAAGGGAAACTGCACTTTGTGTGTGTACTTGGCATCCTCCCAATGTGTACATCCTTCACCATTACCAGTGGTGAGGATTGAGGCTCCTTGATTACTGGGCCAGTGCAGAGGCATCACACAAGCTATCAGGTAAAGCAAGAAACAGTTCAGTACTGTTTTATCAAATTTCAGTTCTCTTCATAAGGACTGCAAATTCCACACTGATAAAACACAATCCACTATCTAACACTATCGTTTCTTTATCTCAGTTTTGAAATCATTACATCGGAAGTAGCAGATGTCATGGTACACCAGGTCATCACAAAGCCAAACATATTAGTCATAGGCGAGTCCATCATGGCACACACTGATGTCCCTCTCACCAGGCTGGATTAGGAAAAGGTCATAGTCAGCTGATGCCAGGATCCTCCATATCACACATGCACTCAAGTCTCTCAACAACAGGTACAGTTATGACTCTGTCATAATCCATGTTGGTGTGAACGACTTTAGACTTACCTCTCTGGACTATATGATGACAGACATGACTGAATTCTTAGACTGTGTGTCTCAGGCATGTATGTCCCTCTCCTTAAGCAGCATTTTACTTTCACCTACGATGATGCCTCAATACAAACAGAAAATGACTGACTTCAATAATTGGTTTAGTTTCTGGTGTCATTCTAAGGGGATACAGTATCTCTCAGCCTGGAATAACATGACTGACAGACCTTGATGCTTTGCCAAAGACAGTCTTCATCTATCACCCCTGGTATATCACCTGCTGGCCAAGGCTCTTACCACCCTCATATTGTCTTTTTTAGGCTGAATCTCAAGGACAAAATTCCCAACATAAAAACTCCATCTAAAAACTGGTTATGCTGCTAAAAGCTAGGAGTCTTAACCTGAAATTGCACACACTGGAAGCACTCACCTTGGAAGACTGAGAAATGTGTGCAGTCACGGAGACCTGGTTCAATGCTGTGGAGAGTACTCCAGCCATATCAGGCTACACCTCCTTCCACACATTCAGACCACAAACCGAAGACGTGAAAACTAAAGGAGGCAGTGTATCAATATTCACTAAAGATAAATACACCTCCAGATTAACAGCAAGATTCCCTGGAGATACTTCAGGTGCAATTAACTGTTGGTAGGACACCTACTCAAGTCATTACCAGCTACAGGACTCCCTCCATGAATCAGGGCACCCACTCTGCCTATTCGGTTCTACTGGAGTCTATCAAGATATATCCGGACATCATAGTTTTGGGCAACTTTAACTACCCATCCATAGACTGGATAAATTACTTGTGCTCAAACTCACTTGCCCAAAGGTTCCTCGACTTTGTTAATTCTAATGCCCTGGATCAGCTGGTTGACACTCCCAAAAGGGGTGCTAACACCCTGGACCTGGTGCTTACCAGTATGGGGGACCACTGTAGCACTCCCACTATGAGGTCTTCCCTGGTGAGGTTTGTCCACAAATCAGTCTCATTCGAAGTAACTATCACACCTGACCCCCTCACCCCTCCAGCAACTAAACTAAAAAAAAAAAATTCTCCAAAACGGATTATATCCTCTTATCGGATGGTATAAATAGCTTCACTGCACCCCCCCCCCCCCGATGGCACTGGCAACTATGCTGAGTTCTACACCAATCCTTTATACAAACATCTACCTGTACTGACTCAGCAGCACCTGACAGGACAAAAACAAACTCCTCAAGGAAGAGCAAACCTGCCTGGTGGCCAACTGCCATTAACAGGCTTTACAATAAGAGGAAGAAACTGCTGTCTAAGAGTAAGAGGAAGCAAGCCCTAAACTGGAAACACTCCCTCCTCAGTTTAAACAAACAAACAAGACTTCTTATGAAGTCCTCCAAAGCAAACTACAAATCCAAATTAGCTTTCTCAACTATGGACAGCCATAAGGCATTATTTAGTTACATCCGTAACCTAAAAGGAAAGCCCAGACTTATGCCAATCTGGTAGTTAATGATACCACATATACGGAGCCTGTGGACACAGCTAACTAGTTAGGCAACGGGTTTTGTGAAAATCTTTACTCCCCTGTTCCTGCCACACATACCCCATGACATCCCTATCACCTGTCCTCTACCTTGCGTCTCTAAAGAGCAGGTCATAAACACCCTCTCTAAGGTCAAAACCACAGCATCTATGGGACCTGGTAACATCCCAGGCTGTGTCCTACATGGGCTTAAACAAGAATTAGCAACACCATTGGGTTCTCTTTTCAATCCCAGTCCAATCACCAGCTTCGTCCCAGCTGAATGGAAAAAGGCCACCATTATCCCCTTGCACAACGGTGGTGCTTCCACTTACGTCAGAAACTACAGACCTATTAGACTGACAAGCCTTATCTGCAACTCCATGGAGCAAATCATAGTGGACCTTATCGACAAAAATATTGGTAATCTCCAAACTCTTGACCCTACTCAATTTAGATTTGTCAAAGGGAGATCATGCCGGTTACACCTGGTGGACTTCTTCCAGACAGTCACCAAGGCCATGGATGAACGGAAATCTGTGTATACAACCTACCTAGACTTAGCCAAGGCTTTTGATACTATCCCCCACTCAGGTATCACTGACAAACTCACCCAGCTACGTATCAACCATTACATCATTAGAGGGGTTGCTAACTGGCTCACTGACAGAACCCAGAGACTCCCTATACTCTGGAATAGATTGCCCATACATATCAATCATAGCGCCTCCTTGGTCCGCTTCAAAAGGAACCTTGATGATTGGATGGGAAATGGGAAATTCATCCCAGGGATCAAGACAGTCGCCCTGTTAGACAGGGGTCCAGGGAAGTAAATATTATGGGAATATCCAGGGAATTGTTATGGCTAGGCTTGTATAGACCATAGGGCCGGTAGCCTAGTACCAATCTATGAACCTATGAAAATACGGGAATCCATCTCCAACAGCAGACTTGTAACCAGTGGTGTTCCACAGGGATCAGTCCTGGGACTGCTACTGTTTGGAATCTACTTCTCCGAAGTACAAGTTAAAACTAAACTAAAGGTCTGTGGCTGATGAGGTTTGCTGATGACTGTAAACTGGGAGCGGTCATAAAATCTCCAAATTATGTCAACATCCTACAAGAGGGTCTGTGGTGCCAAAGTCACGGCCTTGAACTCAATGCAAAAAATGCGTTATCATCCCTTTTGGCAAGAGCGATGTTCCTGCTAACTACCACATCAATAACACCCTAAGTATGCACTCAGTGGTGAGCAGCTGGGCACACAGATTGACAGCAACCTTACCTTTGATCACAAAGTTTCCACAGTAGTAAGAAGGGCGTTCTACACTTCTCATCTCGTAAGTAAGGGCACTTCCTCCAGAAAAAAAGTTATAACCTCCCTGTATTCTTCCCACATCAGGCCAATAATGGAGTACAATGCCCCTTTTGGTATGTACCTTTCCAAGCAACTGGAGAGACCACAAAAGTTCCTCACAAGGAAAATTAAAGGTCTTCAGCATCTGTCCTATGTGGATTGTCTGAAACCACCGTCACTTTATTCTGTTTTATACACACTACTCAGAGGCGATTCTCTGCCTTGCATATAAGGCAACCTTTGACCCTACTTTATTGGAAATGCTGCATATCCACAAATCAAATGGTACATGGGTTACTTGCTCTAAAGGCCTTAACCTGGTATGTATCATTAATAGAACCTGCTGGAGGGACAGATAAGTTTCCCAGAGGTTACCACACCTTTGGAATAGACTCCCACTTCATGTCAAGCAAAGCACCTCATTGGCCCTCTTCATATGCAATCTGGACGACTGGATGGGCAACCATAAATTCACTTCGGGGGTTCCACCTGTGTCCCTCTTGGACAGGGGCAATAGGCGCTGATCATGGAAATAAGGATATAACTTGACTAGGCTTGTAAGGGCCCTGGGGCCATTAGCCTAGTAAACTCCTATGATCCACTTGGCACAATCTACAGGTATTCTAGCTCACATGTTTTCAGGCCAGCTCTTGGGTCTATAAAAGCTGCATTTGGTCTTAGCTTATTGTTTGCCTCTCACTCATCTCACTTCTTTACTTCCTTTTCCAGACCCTGTTCTTTGCAAGACCTCCATATAGAAGAGCTGGCTAAGCCTTACATTTTGGACATTCCAGAATGAATCTGGTACAACATTTTTAGTACTGCAGCATGCATGATCTTGCAGATGGACTATATCTCTAACTGTCACAATGCACAACTGTGAATGACTTTATGCCAGTCCTCTGGACTACTATGGCATAAAACTTGGCTCGGCTATTTAAGTCAATCTTTCAATACATCACTGGACTTGTGACAATTAAAATTTTATCAGTCTAGTTTTTAATTTGCCAAGTATGCAGTGGTGCATATTCAATAAAATCAGTACTTTATCCTTTATGTCTAAATATGCAGCCTCATCTGGAACCTAAGTTTACAGCATCAACAGAAACCTAAGACTTTCCTGTTGGCAGACAAATTATACTCACTTATATGCTCTCAGCAACATACTGTTATACTCTTAGTAAACATATCTGTGGACCTCTTTTCAATGAAATAAATACTCTGTAAATTGTGATTTGTATATGTAATAAAACATAATACAATATTTATGAACTCTCTGGATGCCAAAAATAGCTGTTAAACCTTTTCTGATGCATGTTGAGCAGAAGTACTCACAATTTAACAATGCACAAGATATAAAAGCAATGGATTTCTCATTAACATCAGCCATTCAGTGTGAAAACACAACTACTATGGCATCAGCTGAAGCATCACGGAAATGGACTATCAGTTGAATGATGAACAAGTACTTCAAAGGTCTAAAATTGTGGTACAATCTACTGAAGTGCTAATGATTGTTCTTTTCCAGAGGATTATTGCACGTCTAAATAAAAGTACGACAAAGGTTTAACAATATATCCTCAAACAAGTATGCCCCAAAATTTCTGGACTTCCATCAACATAAGCACTATGGACCAGTTAGTCCACACTCCAACAAGGGGAGATAAAACCCAGGACTTCATCCTTGCCAATATGGGGCAGCTTTGCTTCTCACCAACTGTAACTTCCTTCCTTCTTGAAATGGACCACAAATCAGTCACATTTACTTTAACACAAACTGGAAGTATCTTCCATTACCTCAGTATTCAGAGATGGCCACCTTACTACAACTATGTGATGACATGGCCAAATTCAAAAGTCCCTTCCATCCTGACAACACCACTGATTATGTGGAATCCTTTACCAAATTCTGTGCACATGTAAAATTGCTGTAGAGGTGCATCTGCTCCCTCAGAAGCAAATACAACATAAAATTTAAAAATAAGCCTCTGTGGTAAAACCCTAATGTAAACACACTCAGAGAAAAAAACTCACTGCATGCAAAATAAATTTAACCTCAGAGATGGCAATAATGTTCTTGTTAAACTTAAGGAACTCCATTCCCTGATCAAATCAACAAAATCCAGACAGAAAGCAAAAATAGCTACTTAGATGAAGGATAACAACAAAGCCTTCTTTAACTGTATTAGAAGTGTCAGAAACAGTGCCCAGCATTGCACAGAGCTTAACAGCAATCACGTACCTGCTTCTACACCCCTCTCCAGTCTTCCAAAACCAAGTCCTCAAGCCGCTATCCACGTATTCTATGGGGCCAGATAACATACCACTCAGTCTAATGGATGGTCTGAAACATGACTTGTCAAACCTTCTATAGAAGTTATTCAATATCAGTCTACAAACAGGCTTCCTAGCAAATGAATGGAGGACAGCAACAGTCATACCCATGCACAAAGGATGGGAGTCAATGGACCTGGGTAATTATATGCCTAAAAGCCTGACCACCCTTATTTGTAAGGCTATGGAAAGGATTATTATGCAATTAATAAATAAGGACATTGCTAACCTATAAACTCTCATCCAAAGCCAAACTGATTTGTCAAGAGTAGATCCTGCTTACTTAACCTGATGAACTTCTTTGACAACAAATCAGTACAGACTGCATACCTAGACCTCGCAAAGGCATTTGACACCATTCCGCACTCTGGTATCATAGATAAACACTCCCTGCTAAATGTAAATTCCTGTGCAATTAATTGTCCAGAAAAAGGGCTCGCAAATAGAACCCAGAAAATTAGGGTGGGTGGCTCTACCTTATCGAAAATACCTGTCACTAGGGGCACACCCCCAGGGTTCAGTCATTGGGCCACTATTCTTTTATATTTACTTCTCAGAGATCAAAGCAAAAGTGAAGGGTTTCTGGCTGACCAAGTTTGCTAATGACTGTAAACTTAGTTCTATTATAAATTCTTCAGACGACACCAAAATCCTCCAAGAGGGCCTTTCCCATACAAATAGGTGGGGTCAAAACCATGAACGAAAACGAAATGCCAAGAAATATATAAACACACCCTTTGGTAAGAATGACTTTCCTTGTAACTATCACATTGACCACACACTGTGTTCACAGGTACTTAACAAGGCTATCAGTCCAAGAGGATCTTTAAAAATCTAACCTTACATTCCCATAAAGTTTTTAGCTCTTATGTTATAAGAATGAATAACCCAGAGACAAGAAGAATATTTACATATTACCCCTATCCATGAGGAACCAAGTTAATTATCCACATAGATTCCCAGGTCCCTAGCTCAATTTTCAGGAGTATGTTATCAATCTGATAGTTACAAGGGACTTCTTGCTTGCTTACATTTCTTGGCATTTAGTTTTAGTCCACTGTATTGACACCAACTATTGGTTTGGGAAAGACCTTCTTGGATTTTGGGAGAATATGATGGCATGGAGTCTGCAGTCATCTGCAAAATTGGTCAGACAGAAACTCTTAATGGTAGCTTTGACTTTTGATAAGTAAATACAAAAGAGCAGTGGTACTCCTTGGGTACATGGCTAGTGATGTGCTCTAGCTCCTCCAAAAGGCCTACCTCTCTAATTCCCTAGGTTCTATCTGTGAGCCAGTTTGCTATCTAGCAAGCTGCATAAGGATTACCATTTAGATGAGAAGTTTATCTAGGATACCAGAGTATGGGATGGTGCTAAACACCTTTGTAATGTCTAGATATGCAGTATGTACTGATCTGCCCCCATTCACTGCTTCAGTAGCCTTCTAAAAGAAGTCAACCAGGTTAACTAAGCAGGACCTGCCCTTGACAAATCTGAACTGGCTTGGGTCATTAAAGTTTGTAGGTTACTTATGTAATTATTTAATTCCATAATGATCATTTCCATGGCCTTACAGATGAGGCTAGTCAGACTTCTGGCCCTATAACTCTCCAATATCACACCTTTGTATAAGGGGATGACAATCGCTGTCCCCCATTTGTCTGGCACAAAGATGGTTTGAAGGCTGACACTGAACTGCCCCTGTCGGTGGTCTGACAGGTCCTGTTTCAGGCTGGCCAGTAAGTAGCCTGTACATTATCCTGCCCTATAGAAGCAATGTTCTTGGCTTTAGATACTGCTTTGAGGATTTGTTCATGGGAGGTTTGTGGGAAAGGGTATGGATGAGAGTATATGATCTAGGAATGTAGGAGAGGGAAGAAGTTAGAGCCAAGTCTATCACAATAGTAGTCTGGCTATATGCTCTGGGTCAGAGTATGTGACAATTTACTTTCAGCTCTGTGGTTGCCCTTTGCCTGGGTGGCTTTTTTTTACCTTGATTTGATTAGGGCCTGGTGTTCCTTGTTAAGTTAAGGAACAGCTTTTTTTTTTTTTTTTTTTGCGTCTTGAGAGAGAGAGATTTGTTTTTACATGCAATGATTGTTTTTCTTCTATTACAGAGCTCGTTTACTTTTGTATTCCACTGTACAGGTATATTTCTGAATTTGGCATTGTACTTGGTTTGGAAGTAAAAAGGATCTATGGAGCTATTCACATGTGAACAAAATCTGGCAGTAAAACGAGTCTGTATAAGCAGTGGGATCATTGACATGGAAGGGGATGTTGTATTTAGCCAGGTCATTACTCAGTTTTAGTACATTAGCCTCAGCATAATCTCTGAATACTGAGGTATTGGAGGTTGCTTCTGGCTTATGACTGATTTGTGGTCTGACCTGACTAGGGAGGGAATTAAAATTAGTAGGGAGCAGAGAATATATTGGTGAGGACAAAGTCCAGGATTGTGTCACCCCTGGTTGGGGTGTGGACTAACTGATCCAGAGAGTTTGCACTTACAAAGTTCAGAAATCTCTCAGCGTACATTTTAAAGGATGTAAAAAATCTCCCAGTTAACGGTTGGGTAAGATGAAGTCCCCTAGGAGAATGGTGTTTGGCTTAATGCTTAGAGATTCCATACAAGTTAGGCATTAAATATGCGCTGAAGGTGGCTTAGAGTTAGCCATGATACCATAAGGGGTCTTGTTAATGGCAAGTTCAGGCTCAGATAGTGGTGTAAGTTGGACTTGGAAAAGTTCCAGACAGTTATCTTTTCTAACTAGTTTGGCGATGAAGTGTTTGTTTAAAAAGAAATTTTAAAAAATGGACCCATCACTGCCTTTAATGCCTTCATCTAGTGAGATGTGTCTGAACTTAAGGTAAGCATTGAAATCCTGCACTGATAGGGTGCTCTTAATGGTTTTGAATTAGGTCTCCCTAACAATGGATATATATTGATGTTTTCCAGGCTAAGGCTCCAAATGTTTTACAATACATTTACGTTATCCAAATTCTGTTTTATTTTGGAAGCTTTTGAAGACTGATTTTGCCTAAAAAGCATTTTGGAGTGGACAAAGTTTCAGCCAATATACAAAAGCCATGGAGAGACTGATGTAGGCCATTCCTGGAAAATCAATTAGGACTCTCTACCATCTCCTCCCATGCTGATAAAATACTGGACCCCTTTGAATGATACCAAAAGCTAAACCAATTGTTGACTTCAATAACCTTTTGTTTGTACTGCATCATTCTTGGTGATAGTAAAATGCAGATCAAGACTGGGTTCTTACCTGCCTCGGGCACATACTCAGACTGCTCCATCGTGTCCCTCTTCGTATAGTCCAGGAAGGTACAGCTCATCTCATTTATACCAGTGTGCACTATTACTATGTCACATGTGCACTTGTGGTGCAAGGATATAAGTGCTTGCAAATTGTGATGAATTATGGCACATAATAGGAAACCATCACCCTTTCCTTGCAAAGTAACAGCTAAGAAATGCCTCTTCTATGGTACCAAAAGATGTCACAGAACACAGACAGGGAAAAGTAACCAAAATTTTACAGTCATTAAGCACTTTCATATTAAAAACAAGACTTCTTTTGGGGTGCATCGATGTGTCTCACAATGGAGTCACATATGCCTGGGATATTAGATTGTGAGGAGGTTTGTCTTGGGTATTTGAAATGAGACACTTACTCTTCGATGTAGGTTTCAAGGTGGGTGCTGCCTGTTTTGTGTCTGTTTGTGAGGCTACTGAGGGGACTTGTTTCTCAGGTTACATTTTAGAGGACTTTGTGGTTTTGGTTAGTTACTTTTAAGAAACTCAGCTTACATAGGTGTGTGTGTGTGTGTGTGTGTGTGTGTGTGTGTGTGTGTGTGTGACAAATTTAGTGTTGTGTGGCTCTGACAACCCACTTATTTACTGTACCTTCATGGGATAGATTTGCCTCCAATAGCATTAACTAACTGCATTTCTCTCACACTGCTTCAGTTTAAGTAATAGATTGTCACCAGTAAACGAGACAATTGCTGTATTGTCTCAGGATACTCATGTCAACCAAGCTGGCTACATAAACAACTCAAAAGTGCAAATCCATGGATTCAGGTGCTTACTACCGTATGCTGAAGGGACAGAACCTAGGAAGGTTGGAGTTGATTGCAGGAGGTGCTACAAGTCTGGTAGTGGAAACAGCGATAGTCTCAACACAGCTGCCTGCAACTAGGAATCACTGATCCTTAGCACCTTCTCTCAGCAGAAGCAAAATATTAGAATTAATCCCAAGCTCCTTCACAAGTAGCGTTATATTATTTATTTTATTATATTATTTATCATTATTTACCCACATATTGCTGAGTTCAGTCTACTCTTAGTAGTTACCCTGGATAGAACCTACAGCAGCTGTGTGGCTGCTGGGATGATCCACTGTTCTTCAGGCGTGATGGCTGTGGGTTCGAAACAGACAGCCAAGCTGCACAAAGTCCCTGAAAAGGAATCTCAATGAAACTGTAACCAGATCACTTGGTGAAGTCCCATACACACACTCCAATCAGTGACCAAAACGAACCAATGCTCCTCTTTTCCTTCTGTCACTAGAAGCAAAACAGCAGCGTTAATCCGCAAGCTGTCATGCATAGATCACACTCCAAAATATAAACTGTCACATACAAACATTCCCCTAGTAAAGCGTTACAAACGAACATTCTCCTGTGAGAACTTAATGGGTAATTATTAACAAAGCTGATCACTCAAAATCATGTGCTGATCAGCTAAACCTGGATTTAATTTAGAAAACATCTGACCCTTGCCAAAATGTAATCATCTGCTAAAGATACAGTACACTTGTCTAAAGATACTGCTTGGTTTACAACTGATTCATAATCTCAACAAAACCTAATAATTTCATGAGGTTTAAATACAGGTACCAAAAGTCATAACCATTCTTAAATACCATGAAGGACAACCTTCTCTTTTAACAGGCAGTTTATTTCTTCTGCAACTCGAGTATTAATGGCATGAGAAACTAATATGTATATGAAAGGACTTGCCATCTGTTAGAATATGAATAGTAGTTGTAAATCCTTTAACATGCCCATTTTTGTTTTAAATCCACTAGAACTTCACTTTCAAAATATATGCTGTACTTGCCAAGTTCAAATCAACTTTGATCTCATAATTTCTACCAAGTGTGGGGCAGTACCTTGAACTAGAATTTCTTTTATTTACATTTTCCTTACCATGGTACAGCAATGATCACAGCAGAACCAACAACAGGCTTAGCCCAGGTTAGAGCAAAAATGTAACCAACATTGAAACACAAAGGTAATGCAAACTAGTAGTAAGAGAGATAATTACACAATATTGAGGTGTCAATTTTAAAAGCAGAAAAGTGGAATCAGAGGAGTATTGAAAAAAGAGCGAGAAGGTTTGCATTGGAAATTGAGGGGAGTAACACAAGGTATTTAGAGGACAGAGCAAGAAATAAGTAATGGTGAAGACCTGGTTCAAAGGAGACAGACTGAATGAAAAAATTAAAAGCTGCAAAATGACAGTGAGCAAGGAGAAAGAAAACTCTGGTCATATTTAGAAGAAGCCATAACAAAGTCTTAACCAATACAGTACCAGCATAAATGGGATGACATCAAATGTAATGTTTCCTTTTGTTCCTTACAACCAACTTTTACAATTCCAACTACTTTAATATGTTCTCTTACACCAGATGATTGCTTGTTCAGTCAGTGTTTACACTACTTCCAGTATCAACTTCAAACCATGTGCTTGCTGCCTTCCACTTTCATTTATACTAGGAATGAGCAAGTGTTTTTTTTCAGAGTGAAGTTCGGCATACTCCATAAAAAGCATTTGCTATGAGCACATCATACCTTCAATCTTTCACATGCATATATGAACAAACTGTGTAAAATTTTCTCACACTTTAACATATGCCTTTTGTCACTATGTCAGCAACCTCAAAGGAAGTGCCCAGATGTGATCAGAATTGGTGGTCAAGGACACCACATACACAAATGCAGTAGATAAAACTTGCTGACTGATAGATTCAGCGAAAAAGTCACCCCTCTGTCCCCCCATCAGTACATCAGGACATCCCCAGTACTTGTCCTCTTCCCCTTATATCTAGGGAACAGGTCATCACTGCTCTCGCAAAGGCAAAAAATAACATCCCAGGCTGCATCCTACATGAACTCAAGCTGGAACTTGGAGCACCATTAGGCTCCCTATTCAACCAAAGCCTGAGTACCGGCTTCATCGCAGCTGAGTGAAGGACAGCTACCATCACCCCTTTACATAAAAGTGGAGTGTCCACCGATCCAGGAAATTATAGACCCATCAGCCTAACTAGCCTGCTCTGTAAGGCCATGGAACGAATTATAATGGACCACATTAACAACGACATTGACAAAGTCCAAACACTCGATCCCACACAGTTTAGCTTCATCAAGGGGATGTCATGTCTACTAAATTTGGTCGGCTTCTTTGAGGCAAGTCACCAAAGCCATGGATGAGGGGAAGACTGTGCACACAGTCTACCTTGACCTGGCCAAAGTCTTTGACACGATTCCCCACTCGGGCATAATAAACCCTCTCAACCAGGCATCAATCCATATGTTACTAGATGGGTAGCAAACTGGCTCACTGACAGAACCCACATAGTCAAAATAGGTGAAGCCACCTCAAGCAGTAGACCCATAACAAGCGGCGTACCCCAGGGTTCGGTCTTGGGGCCTTTGTTATTTGGGATATACTTCTATGAGTTGCAGGTCAAACCCAGTGGGCTATGGCTGACCAAGTTTGCAAATGACTGCAAGCTGGGTGCTGTCATCAATTCAGATGGTCTCACTCAGACAAATGACTGGTGCCAGAAACATGGCCTCAAGCTGAATACCAAAAAATGCATCATCATCCCCTCTGGGGAAGAGGGACGCCCCCACAAATGATCACATTAATAACAATGTCCTAAGCATGCAATCAGTCAGGAGGGATTTGGGCACCCAGGTTGATAGCAACCTAACTTTTGACCACCATGTTGCTTCTGTTGTACGGAAGGGCCTTCTACACTACCTACCTCACAAATAAGAGCATCTCATCCAGGGACAAGGAGGTCGTAACATCCGTGTTTTATTCCCTTATAAGGCCCATTATTGAGTACAATGCACCTTTCAGCATGTACCTCGCAAAGCAAATGCAGCAGCTGAAGAGACTACAGAGGTTCCTCACCAGGAGAATCCATGGCCTCAATCATCTACCATAAAAACCCTATCCCTCTACTCAGTTTCATACAGTCTCCTCAGAGGTGACCTCTGTCTGGCATACAAGGCAATCAAGGATCCTACCTTGATGGGACTGCTACATATCTGCAAGTCAAGCTCCACTCCAGTAACTCGCATGCTCGGCATCAACCTGGTCTGTGACATCAACAGTACATGTTGGAGAGACAGATTTGTGTCCCAGACATCTATGGAATAGACTCCCTCTCCACGTCAAGCAGAGTACCTCTTTACCCCTTTTTAAGTGCAACCTGGATAACTGGATAGGAAACAGAAAACATACCCCTGGGATTCCAGCATTGGGTGCTGACTTGTCTAAACATGGGCTAAACTCTTGGCTAGGCTTATAAGGGACTCAGGGCCAATAGTCTAGCAACCTCCTATGAATATAGATGTGAAAATGTAAGTTATTCTTTAAGACTAGTTTAGCAGAAACATATCGGCATCAAGCAGGAATGGAAATCAAACTAGAAATAGATAAAAATCAGATAGCAACTGAATGTGCCAAAAAACAAAAGAAAGAACATAAGGTCCAGACAACATCACAGGCTGCGTTCTACATGAACTACAGAACGAACTGGCACCCCACCTAAGCACCATGTTCGATCATAGCCTCACCTCAGGCTTTGTGCCTGCTGAATGGCGCACAGCAATGGTTATCCCACTCCACAAGGGGGGAGCCACCATGGACCCCTGGAACTACCGCCCCATTAGCCTGATGAGCCTGGTCTGCAAGGCCATGGAATGGATCAGCATGGAACTTATAAACAAAGACATTGGTAATCTCCAAACTCTGGATCCCACCCAGTTCAGGTTTGTAAAAGGCAGATCATGTCTCCTAAACCTGACAGACTTCTTTGAAGCAGTCACCAAAGCCGTAGACAAGGGTAAGGTGGTTCACACAGCCTATCTAGATCTTGCCAAGGCTTTCAACACCATCCCCCACTCTGGAATTATAGATAAACTCACTAAACTAGGTATAAATCCCTATGTCACAAGATGGGTTGCCAACTGGCTCACTGACAGAACCCACACTGTGAAAGTAGCAGACTCCAAATCAGACTTCAGACCAGTGACAAGTGGAGTACTACAGGGTTCAGTCCTGGGTCCTCTCCTGTTTGGTTATCTACTTCTCTGAAGTACAGGCCAACACAGAAGGTCTTTGGCTAAGGAAGTTCACAGATGACTGCAAACTAGGAGCCATAATCAAAACTCCTAACGATGTGGACATCCTACAAATGTGCCTCACTGAGACACATGGCTGGTGTCAAAGCCATGGCCTCAAGCTCAATGCCAAAAAGTGCACTGTCATCCCCTTTGGTAAAAACTCTGCACCCATGAATTACAACATAGGCGGTAGTATACTTAACATCGAAAGTGTGATAAGAAACCTTGGGACACAGGTGGACAGTAGTCTCTCCTTTGATAATCACATTGCCACAGTAGTCAGGAAATCCTTCTATGTGGCACACCTCGTCACAAAAGGTTTCTCATCCAGAAAAAAAGAGGTCATTGTTCCCCTCTACTCATCACTCATTAGACCCATTATAGAGTACAATGACCCTTTTGGTATGTACCTCACAAGACATCACAACAACTGGAAAGGCCACAGAAATACCGCACAAAGAGGATTACTGGCCTCAAACAGATGCCCTACGCAGGCCGTCTCAAAAGACTCCAGCTTTACTCCGTCGCATATCGCCTACTCAGAGGTGATCTCTGTCTAACATAGAAAGCTATGTCAAACCCAGAGCTGTTGGACATGCTCCACTTAAAGAAATCCCAATCCCTCCAAGCTACACGCTCTAGGGACCTAAACCTTGTCACCACAATAAACAGAACATGCCGGAGGGATAGATTCCTGTCCCAGAGACTTCCCATACTGTGGAATAAACTACCTATCTATATCAAACAAAGCTCCTCATTAGCACTCTTCAAGAAAAATCTTGATGATTGGATGGGAAATAGAAAATTCACCCCGGGGATCACCTCTGTGGCTCTGCTCGACAGTGGCACAGGAAAATAATTTTCTTGGGTGGCAAAAGCCAGGGTACCTTTTTGGCTGGGCTTGTATAGGCCCCAGGGTCGATAACCTAGAACCTACCTATGAAGGATCAGATGACAAGGCAAGAAATGGGGAAAATGCATAAATATAGTTGCAAGTATAGAAAACTCTGAACAACCTCTTGTTGATCAGGAGCAAACGCAGGAATAATTAAGGAGAGGTGAATTTAAGCCAAAAGACAAAAGGTTAATATTGGCGACCCAAGATTGTGCAATGTCCATTGAACATGTGGGAGAAATAGACAAATAAGAAGTTATGTACCTACCATAACGTTCCATGTTAGTTGTCTTCTTCTCGCCTTCTTTCTTGCTGGATGGGTTCGGAGCCAAACCTCGGCTCCGACTCGGCCAATACTAAAGCTCGAGAGCTAATTCCACCAGCTCGAGGCTCCCCTATATCCCACAATGCTAGGCGGTAACTACTCAGATCTCGTTTGATAGCTAAACCAAGCAGTTCTGGTCTCCATAGTATGGAGAAAAAAGAACCCACCTCTATATAAACCTGAATGTAAGCTACACAAACATAAAAGGGGGAATAGAGGTGGTAGAACATGTGGGAAGGAAACTCCAAAGGAAGATCCCAAAATTTCCTATCGGTCTGTCCAGGCTAGGGGGAAGGAGGGTGGGACGCAAGAAAGAAGGCGAGAAGAAGACAACTAACATGGAACATTATGGTAGGTACATAACTTTTTAATGTTAAGTTGTCAATCTCACCTTCATTCTTGCTGGATGGGACCGCGTCCCTAGCACCTTATTCCGGGCGGCCTATCGGAACAGACTCTTGAGAACAGTGGAACCAAAGCTGGCACAGTTTCTGGAGGCCATATCCAATTTGTAATGTAAAATGAAGGTATGAGGAGAAGCCCAAGTGGCTGCTGCACAAATGGAATCTATAGGTAGCCTGTCCTGAAAAGCTACAGATGTAGCTAATGCCCTAGTTGAATGAGCTCTAGGTCTTGAAGGCAGTTTTTGATGTCTGATTTCATAGATGAAGGTAATTATAGAGGTAAGCCATCTTGAGAGGGACACCTTAGTAACTGGAAAGCCCAATTTCCCTTCCGCATAAGACAGGAAAAGTTGATCAGATTTCCTGAACTGTTTAGTTCTGTCTAAATAATATCTAAGTTGGCGGTGAACATCTAGAAAATGTAACTTTTGTTCCGACCTGTTGGAATAGTCGGGGAAAAATACTGGGAGATCAATCGTTTGGTTCAGATTTGTCTCAGAGGAAACTTTGGGTAGGAAGGACGGATTAGTCCGTAGGGACACCCTATCTTTGTGGAAAACTAAGTAAGGAGGACGACTGCACAGAGCATAAAGTTCAGATACCCTTCTAGCTGAAGTTATGGCTACTAGAAAAAGTGTTTTCCAGGAGAGCAGCTTAAGAGGGCATGAAGCCGCTGGTTCGAAGGGGGGAGGATCAAGGATGCCAGAACCAAATTCAAGTCCCATTGAGGTGGGGGATCTTTGATTGGGGGCTTGAGCAGAAAAATACCTCTTAAAAAGGCTTTGCAGAGCTTATGGGACATGATACTGGAGTCTGAGACTCCTGCATGAAAATTAGATATAGCAGCTAGTTGTACTCTAATGGTAGATGAAGAAGAGCCTAAATGGAAGAGCTCTGCCAGAAAGTCTAGGATAGACTGGATAGGTGCAGTGAAGGGGTCTATATTCTTTGATGCTGCCCAGAAGGAAAAACGTTTCCATTTACTATTATAAATCTTCCTGGTAGAAGATTTGTGAGAGGCTATCAGGATGTTCCGGACCGAATGAGAGATTGAGGGAAGCCTGGCTAGGGTAGGAATTGGAGAAACCACGCTGTGAGGCTGAGAGAATGAAGGGAGTGGTGCAGCTGGCCCGACTGGTGGGTCAACAGATCTGGCACCGGGTCCAGATGCCAAGGCTGCTCCAGTAGGTAATGATGGAGGAATGGAAACCATATCTGTCGAGGCCAGTAAGGGGCAATGAGGATCATTGTAACTCTCAAGGCGATAGCTTTCTGAATTAATTGAGATATCAGTGGAAAAGGGGGAAAAGCATACAGAAGTCCCCGGGGCCAATCGTGGACTAGAGCGTCTCTGGTGAGATGGCCTGGTAACGGGAAGAGAGTGAAGAAGTCGTGACACTTGCTGTTTTGGGGAGTAGCAAAAAGATCGCAGCAAGGCTGGCCCCATCTTTGGAAGACTTCTTCCAGCACTGATTTCTTCAGAGACCACTCGTGGGGCATCAGAATGGCCCTGCTCAACTTGTCCGCAATCACGTTGGACTTCCCGGGAATGTGCGTTGCTATCAGAAAACGCTGAGAAGAAATCGCCCACTGCCAAAGTCTGAGTGCCTCTCGACATAAGGGGTAGGATCTGGTTCCGCTCTGTTTGTTGATGTACCACACTACGGACATGTTGTCCGTCTGAATTGCAATAGTCCCCGTGGGAAGAGAGTCCTGAAGGGCTTGCAATGCTAAAAGCACTGCTCTCATCTCTAAGACATTTATGTGCAAGTGGCACTCGAAAGATTGCCACGTGCCCTGGACTGTCCTGCCCTGATAATGCCCCCCCCACTCGATCAGGGAGGCATCCGTTGTCACCGTAGCGACTGGGGGGGGGGACGAAAGGTCTGCCTTGGAGAAGTTGAGGTGATGTGATCCACCAAGACAGGTGATTCTTGCATGATTGAGTTATTAATATGATGTGAGACATCGGGAGCTGTTGGAAGGACCATTGAGTAAACAGCATCCATTGGAGGATCCTCATGTGGAAACGAGCTAAGGGGAGAAGGGTGATAGTAGCTGCCATGAGTCCTAATACCTTCAAGACTACCCTGGCTTTGATCTTGTTGCATTATAGTAGAAGGTAAACTTGTTTGCAGATATCCAACACTCTTTGCTCTGTAAGTCTGGCGGAAAGATTGAGTGTGTCTAAGGTGGCGCCTATAAAGGTAATAGATTGACAAGGCCACAAGGCAGATTTTTCGAAATTTATTGAAATGCCTAGAGCTTGGCAAGTTTGGATGGTGAAGTCTCTGGCTAGAAGTAGTTGATGTCTGGTGGTGGCAGTAAGGAGCCAGTAGTCTAAATATGGAAACACCTGGAATCCTTGACGTCTCAAGTGAGCCGCGACCACTGCCATGCATTTGGTAAACACTCGGGGGGCTGTAGTGAGACCAAAGGGCAGGGCTCTGAACTGGTAGTGACTGGCTCCCAGCCTGAAGCGGAGAAACCTCCTGGAGCGTCTGTGCATTTTGATGTGGTAGTACGCATCCTGAAGGTCTATCGAGCACATCCAATTGTCCTGACCCAAGAAGGGTAGAGTGGACTGTAGCATGACCATCCGGAATTTTGTTTTTTTGATATAATTGTTTAACTTGCTGAGATCCAGTATAGGTCTCCAGTCCCCTGTTTTTTTTGGTACCAAAAAGAATTTGGAGTAGATTCCGGATCCTTGCTGGTCTGCTGGGACTGATTGGATAGCTCTTTTTGATAGCAGCTTTGATATTTCTAGTGCTTCTTGTTCCCTTAGACTGGGTGGAACGTTTGGAAGGGATCCTTTGGGTTGGGAAGGGGTGTGAATAAAGGGAATTTTGTAACCCTCGGATATGATTGACTGTACCCATTTGTCTTGGGTGAGGGAAAGCCAGGCTTTTGGGTACAGTGATAATCTTCCCCCGACTGCCTCCGAAGGTGGACAGCCGGGCAGCTCCTCACGGATGCTGAAAGGGTTTATCAGCGAAAGTTTCTCTGCTACCCTGGCTTTGCGGACCTCCTCTGCCTCTAGGGCGGCGTCTATTGTTATTCCCCCCTCTGCCTCTAGAGGGGAATCGACCTTGTGCATCAGATAAGACTCCCTGAGGCTTGCGGAACCACATTTTTCCTCCCCTCTGACCTTTTGGATAAGGTCTAGAAGGGGTAGAAAAACAGACTCCCATGGCAGAGAGAGTCTTACCTTCCACCTTGCACCTAGTCAATGTATCCTTCACCTGAGGACCAAACAATGTTGAGCCATCAAAGGGGGAATTGGTGAAGGACGCCTTGAAAGGGTCCGCAAAATTGCAAAGCCGCATCCAGGCGTGCCGTCGTAAAGCTACACCTGTGCCTGCGGCCCTACTCACCCCATCAGCAGCGTATGAGATAAGCCACATGGAAGAGTTAACAATCGAATTCAGGGTTGCCAACTGGGAGTTCATTTTGTCTTGGAACCCCTCAGCTGTTGGATCCTGTATAGCCTCACCCATATCTTTGAGCAAATCTCTCTGGAGACGGGTGAAGAAGTGACACAAATAGTCAGCGACCGCATTGAGAAGGTCGCTGAGGAAAACATCCGCTTACCGTACCTGTCCATGGTCCTAGACTCCTTATTAGGAGGATGGACAGGTACCGAAGGATCAGCTAACTCCTTCTTAGTGGCTGCTGCCACCACCATGGCATCAACAGAGACACCTTTTGATAGAAAGTCTTTGTCCTTAGGGGCAGTAATAAATTTTGACGACCTCCTTGGGGTAGGTTCCACTGAATCAGGGGCCGTCCAAGCCTTCCTTGCCACCACTTCCATAAGGGGGTCAAAGGGAGGGGACA
The DNA here is from genome assembly GCF_019279795.1 of Protopterus annectens. NCBI lineage: Eukaryota > Metazoa > Chordata > Ceratodontiformes > Protopteridae > Protopterus > Protopterus annectens. The sequence continues at coordinate 1,704,890,434 of NC_056729.1, read as the reverse complement.
CCCAGGAGGTGGAAGGGCGAGAGCCAAACGCCTCAAGGTAAACTAACTCGTCCTCTGAAGGGTTAAGGGCGGGCCAGTTCCCCCTCTGTTTCAGGATTTCAAGGAGGTCAGCAAAGGAGACATCCTCAGAGGGGGATCGAGGGGAACCTTCAGATTCCTCCAAGTCAGTGTCAGAGGTGATAGACTCAGGGGAGTCAATGTGCTTCCTCTTGCACTGTCTCTTCCAAGGGGGTTCTCCTACCGGATCAGGAGAGGCCTCGGAAGAGGAGGAAATTCCCAATGGGGAAACCTGAGGAGCTGGCTTTTTGCGGTCTGATACAAGGGGATGAGTAGAAATCACCGCAGGCACTGAAGAGGGAGGAGCTGACGGAGCCAACTGTGGGGTAGACACTGGGTCTAGCACGCTCCGCATGACCTCCAAGGCGCCCCTATCATGCAAGGCCGGAGGTCCCTGCTCCGAGGAGACAAGGACCCCCCCCGGCACCGACAAGGACGGCTCTGAGGCCGATGTCGGAGCCGAACTGACCAGCGCCAACGCTCCGAGAGTGAGAACGGAGTCGGACAAGGGTCCGATGCCACTCGCCCCCTCTGAGCCGATGAGGGAAGCCTGGCGCCGAGATCCCTCCAATGAGGAAATCGGAGCAGACGACGGAGCCGAAAGGGAAGGTATCGGCTCCGAAGCACCGACAGCCATGGCTCCGATGAGCCCCGGCTCCGAACTCAAAGGAGTCGGAGGAGGAATAAAATCAGGGATGGAAATAGCCGCTGACTGTTGAGTAGGGCTATGCAGCATTTGGGCCAGTGCCTCGGACTTGAGAAGTCTACTCACCACCCTTTGTAAATCATGGTCGGACAGCCTGGAGGACCGAGAGGAGTGAGACCTATGGCTCCGTTCTGATAGAAGAGGAGATCCCGGCACCGAATGTATGGAGCCGATGGAAGGGGACCTAGACCTCTTCTTAGCAGGTGGCTCCGATAAGCCTATCGGAGCCGACTGAGTCTTGTCAACCTCGGCTCCAGCCGGAGCAGAGGTGATAGTATGAGATTTGGAAACATCGGCTCCAGCCGGAGCCGATGTCGAAGCCGATCTAATGCTTCCAGGGAACAGCTCAGAAACTGGAGCCGACAGTCTGGAAGTCTTAGAAGGCTTCCCCGACACAGACTGAGTCGGGGGGCCTTCAGGCTTTAACAAGCCACGCAAAATCTATTTTTGCGTTCCTGCAGGACTCTAGGGCTGAATGCATGGCATACAGCACATGAGTCCTGCAGGTGCAAAGGTCCCAGGCAATATACACAAGAAGTGTGACCGTCTGTCAGAGACATTTTCTGACAGCACGAATCACACTTCTTGAAGCCTGAGACCTTGGAGTCTTTAGACATCGTAACTTAGTGTGAAAAACACAAGCACAACACACAAACACACCCTTAAGCAAAAAATAAAAATTCAGTCACACTGAAGGACTAAGGGAAGGAGAGGGCCAAAGGCCTAAAAGTTAAGAAGGGAATAAAAAGGGATTTCAGACACTAGAGGGGGACCCGATTTAAACTACTGAAATACTATAAATAAAACTATGGTAAAAGGAAAAAAAATAGGGGTTGAAATAGAAGTTTCTAATTAGAAAACTTACTAACCTGCCAGAGCCGGTAGAAGAAGCACCTCGTCACTAAGCGGCAAACGAGATCTGAGTAGTTACCGCCTAGCATTGTGGGATATAGGGGAGCCTCGAGCCGGTGGAATTAGCTCTCGAGCTTTAGTATTGGCAGAGTCGGAGCCGAGGTTCGGCTCCGAACCCATCCAGCAAGAATGAAGGCGAGATTGACAACTTAACATTGTAGGTTTTGTAAAATAGAAATGGAAACAGCTGCACATTTTGTTGCTGGTTGTGAAATACTAATGGCAGAAATACTGTACACTGAAAGGTATAATAATGTGGCAAGACTGTTGCATTGGGGATTGTGCAAATATTATAATATTGAAGTAGCTGAAAAACACTGGAAGGATGAGCCATAAAGCCTCAAAGAAAATCATGACATTTTATATCACAACAGTTAAAAAAAAAAAATAGATTAGAAAACCAGATATAGCAGTCCATGAAAAGAAAACAAAGTAGCACTTATCATTGAAATTGCTACACCCAGTGCCTAGTGTCTTACATATATAGAGAGACGCAAAGCCATAAAACACTAGGGTTTAGGGGCAGAAATGAGGGCAATGTGGAAGATCAATATCCAAACAGTTTCAGTAGTAGTAGGAGCAACAGGTCTTATAAAGAATAATTTACAATCATACTTAGATATGCTACTGATATATGTAATTCCATATAAATTGCAGGAGTCATTACTAGGCACACTGCGGGAGCTGCAAACAGCACTCCTGGCTAACATCAGAGATTGAAACAATACAAATTTCACGAACTTTACATCATATTTTGACTTATGAATGGGGTCCATTCCCATCATGGTATTAGAAACCCAAAAGATGTGGAGAAATTAATATCTGAAGATCAGAAGATTCTATAGGAATGAGAAGTGTACTAACTGGTTCTCTGTGAGGGCAGCTGATGCATGGAACAGGCTACCAAATTTAAGCAAGTACTAGCGTAGATATTTTTAATAACAGCCTGGACACTTATTATGGGAAGAAGTGTTTTGGTATTTTGGCAGGCTAGAAAGGCATTAATTCCCATGCTTGAAATATATGTATTTGTGTGTATGTAATATTTATTTCTTGGTTTTGTAAAACTTGTGCTGCATGTTGAACTATCACAGTGATTTCAATTTCCTAGTAACTTTTTGGTAGCCACCAGAATTAAGCTCAGCAATGCCTTACTATGTCTAGGCAATTCCAATTCTATATCACAGCTCAAAAAATCACTTCCTTAGTCACACCAATTCTTTCACCCAATATTTCTGACAAGTGTTGTTTCTTTGAATTTATAACATTTGTATAATTATCATCCTAACCTATTGTAACCTAGATTGTTTTGGAGCTTTTCTCCCCAGGACTCCACTGAAAACGGGTTCATTTTGGCCCAATGGACTATCCTGGTAAACAAACTGCAAATAAATAAAATAAATAAAATAAAAGTGGAGTCTGCAGTGAATGTTTAAAGTCTGCTAACAATACTCCCCCACAAAAATTCCCAGTTACCTCTTTCTTCCCCATCACACCTCCAACAGTTGCTGTCTACCCAAGGAAAAATCCTTTGGAGTCTATGTGGGGTATAAAAATATCTATGTACACACTTCCAAGTGAAGATCCTAAATCATCTATACTTTGTTGCATATTTTAGAGCCATAAATATATCCTCCCATTCCTTCTTTGTGATTTGCATATCCGATCTCTCTTCCCAATCCTTTCAAACCTCCTCCGATTCCTACAGTGTTTGTAACACCACATACATTATCAAAAATTTTTATGCCAATAGCTTTCATTAATTATTCAAGTGTTGTATTGTGACTTGCTTAATAGTCATTGCATGTGCTCTGTAATTGGTGCTTTTAAACTTTAAATAGCCATCCCTCCTTATTATTCAGTTTTATTCTGATGAAGTCCCATGTCTAAGTTAAGTAGGCGACGAAAGCCCGGAGTAATAAAATGGATTATTTGACAGTTTGTTTCTGCCTAGTTTTTGCTGTCTGCCCACGTTCTTTAATATGCCAGCATAATTCTCCTTCCTTGGTAGTAGCCCCTCACTACTATAAATCTACCATTATCTTTTTTTTCCCTCGTCTATCATGCAATACAAGTACTCCCCTTTTCTTTTGTCACAGTTATTTCACTGAATAACCATCCTGGAATCCTTTCTTTATAAAATTCACATGCTCAGTTCTTTCCAAATGTGTCTCCTGTGGCATAGCTATTTGCGCTCTGCATTTATTAATATAGTTCACTAATCTTCTTTCGTATAAACCTGTGAGACCTTTGCATTCAAAGATAACAGTGAAAGGGATTATTCCTGCCTGTTATGTATAGCAGCTTTTTTTCAAATGTTTAGTTTCAGCTTTTCTGTTACAAGCATACACTAATGTTTGGCAGGTTGATCTTTTATACAGTTCTTTCTTGTTACATTCATTTGGACTCGTGTCACATCTTACAGGAGTTCTTGCTTTAATGAAACCTTCAAAACACACACACAAAACCTATTAACTTAATACAAACACACAAAATTATGTGCATCTTCAAATAATGAAGTTTAACCCTCCCAATATGAGCAATTGTCCCAGATTGACAGCTACACTCACAGGCTTCAATCTGGTGCAGCCTGTGAATCTACTTACATCATGTGCTGTCTGTTTTTGTCTTATCTTTATTCCTCTTTCACATGTAGAAAACAACTTGAACGGGTTCAGGAAATATTGTCCTTTAGCCATTGCAAAAAAGTATTATGTTTTTATTGTTCTCATCAGCTTGTTTCCATGGAAACATGAGAAGTAGATACACAGTTGCCTTCTGCTACAAGCTTTTCTTGTTACACTGGGAACATTTGATAAAAGACAACTTTACCTTTCATTCAGTGTTTTTTATTTACTTGCTTCCACTTAAACCTTGTTAGAGCAAGCCAAGGGCCTTAACTCAGTCATTTCCCTATGCAAAAGTAAGAAAAAGCATATCAGTTTTACTTGTATCATGGATCTGTGTATTTTACAACCCACCCCTCACCTCAACAACCCAATATTACAACCTATTATCTTAACCATGCTTTTGTCAAGGCTTTCTACTCTTTACATTGCTGTGCCTAATGTTTGTGTCTTTCGTCTTTTCCCGGTTAGGGGTCGCCACAGCGGAACTCCGGTCCGCTAATGATTGGTAGTTGATTTTTACGTGCAGAGTTACCAGCCTGACGCACAACCTTCAATGAAGGTACACCCATTCACGCATGTCTCCACGCAGAAGACGCTCTAGCTGAGAATCGAACTGGACAGCGTCTTACTGTGAGGTGACAACGCCACCGCAGCACCACCACCGCGGGATACCAGTCATAAAATTAACAGTCTGTTCCTTCCAGTTTCTCTGGTACAGCAGAAAATCTCAGTTCTTTCCTACTTGCTCTGTCCTGTCCTGTAATTCTACCATTTTTTGAAACATTGCTTCTTGAGCAATCTCATACTTATCCAGGCTTTTATTAAATTTCAACCTCTGATTTTTATCAACTCATCTGAATATCTGTTTACATTTTTTTTCTAGCCTTTGATTATTTGAGTTAATATAATCCCTTTAGTGTTTCATTTATTTTAATCAGCTCAGGACCACATTTGACTTATTTTCCTCTAGATTACTGGAAGTCGCATCTTGCACAAAAGCTGGAGATGAACTGCTTTTTTGCTGGGCAGATGCAGGATTTTTCCCAGTCAGTGTTTTCTCTCACCTTTTGTGGTTTATTTTCTTTCAGGTTCCCTTAATTTCTTCTTTGCTGACATCCAGGCAGTGCACTAATTAATCAGTAACTGAAATTTACCCAAAAAGACAAATTTACTGGCTCATTTTTCTGAGCTTCTGTTTTCACACTAGGAGAGATGAAATTAAACTATTACTCAGTGGGTAGCCATCTTAGAAATCTCAACATAATTACAATATTGGGATAATTTTCTCCATTCAGCCAAACTCGTAGCTCAGACTCAGAATGGGTCTCGGTAGAGGCCTGTGAATCAGAAGTAGCGGGTATGAGGGGCTGCGAAAGCACCTCACTGAGTACCTGCGAACTGGCGACTGGCTTAGGAGAAGCGTCGACAGTTTTGGACCTCAATGGCCTGTCTCGGTCTTTTTCTTTGCATTTTTTTCGGTATTCCGGTATTTAGATGGCTAACCGACGTCACTTCTGGATAATTAAACTGAGAAACAAAATATTTTGAAGCAAAAATGTACCGATGATGGACAGTGCGCTGATTAAATAAAGCACAAAACCGACTGCAAGGTACGTCGTGGTCAGTGCCTAGGCAAGGAATACAGTATGAAACTCCTTATGAGGTATTTGCTTCCCACAAGTAATACAATTATTAACTTTTACTGACATTGGTAAGGAGCAAGAAAAAGTTTCCCCAATGGGGTACTTAGCTTTAAGTTGAAGACTTCGGTTCTGAAACTCGAAAACGAAAATTTCAGGAGTCGGCCGACCAGCGAACTGCTTTTGCTTCAGGCACCGCGCGGCAAGAAAGACTGATGTAATGGCACTGGCTGCATGTTTTATACCCCTGACAACCTGATGTCATGGAAGAAGGGACAGCAACCGACGCAGGACCAAAGACTTTGCTAATCAGGCCAACTGAGGGAACCTGCCAGCAGATTACCCAAATGTAATGACTGCAACAGTGAAACACGATGAACATCTTCTTTAGCAAAAATGCATGACACTGACTGTTTTGATTATACTGCTGTAAAAAGACACTTGTTGGAATATTTTAAGCTAACACTTGAAATGTATAGGAAAAAGTTTTGTGAGCATAGACTCAAGGCAGATGAAAATGTATGTGAATACGTTGCTGAACTGAGCACTTATTTTCATAGCTGGGTGAGTGGATGTCAGGTCACCACTTTTGAAGGGCTGGCAGACCTTTTGGTAAGGGAAAAAGCCCTTAGCACTTTGCCTGAGGACATGAGGATCTGGTTAGCTGATAGACAGTGTGCTACTTCAGAGGAGTTGGGGAAGAAGGGAGACCTATACCTAGCAAGCAGGGCAGCCCTGCACAGGAAAGGGACCCCCAGTACTGCTCATGGGACTAAAGGAACCCATGGTGGGCAGCACAGACTGCCCCAACAGAATCCACCAGTAGCAGGGGAAGCCACTAGTCCAGATATGCGTCCAGGAGCTAGGGTTAAATGTTTTGAATGCAACCAGTGGGGCCATGTGGCATACAGGTGTCCATGGAGGCAAGGTGGGGAACAAAAGGTGAAAGAGCCAGTAAGTGGGAAAGACAAAATACCAATAGTAGGTGGTCTTGGGACAACAAGGGCAAGGGTATCCAACTACCACCAGAGGTTATATCCTATTGTAGTGAATGGCTAAAAGAGACACAGGCTCTGATATAACCATTGTAAAGCCTGCACTGGTTACAGAGGAGCTCTACTTGCCTGGGCCGTCTACTCCAGTCAGGGCTTTAGGAGGGATCCCACTCCAAATACCTTAGGCTAGGGTTCACCTTGACTGGAAGGGTGGAAAAGGAAGCCAGCAAGTAGATGTGTTTGAGGATATACCTGCAGATGTCCTGACAGGGAATGATTTTGATAGTGCAGTACCCTGCGCTTGTGCAGTTACACGCAGTCAGGCATGAAGACAAGCATGCAAGTCTGGTAGCCTGGGGGAGACCCAGACAGACTGCACACTTGCAGCCAGGACTGCTGAGGTGGTTACTTCAGGTAGTGAGCTACGCTGTAGCAGTGAGACTGAATGTGAGCCACAGCTGCTTGTGGGTACTGATGTTCCCTTGGACAGGGTAACTGCAAAGGTAGAGGTGAGTAGTAGTACCCAGGCTGACAGTGAGGCACCGCTGTCAGAGGATGCCAGACTTCTTGTGGAAGGGGAGCTGGTAAGGGTTACAAGGAGAGACTTGAGACAGGTTCAGCTCTCAGATCCTACATTGCAAGGCCTGAGGCAGGTAGCTAAGGAGGCACCCGATTCTCAAGGGAAGGGAGAATCTGTATACTGGAACAAAGGGCTACTGTACAGAGAGTGGACCCCTGAGGGAGGGCTAGAAGGTCAAAGAGTACAGCAGTTGGTAGTGCAAGAGCTTTCTGTCTGGCGCTTCTAGCCATAGCCCATGATATTCCCTTTGCAGGTCATATGGGCATAAAACATACAAAGTGGCGTATTATGCAAAACTTCTATTGGCCTGGAATTTCCAGAGATGTAACAGGGTACTGCAGGACCTGTAAAGAGTGCCAAAAGGTAGGTAAGGCAGGAGACAAGATGAGAGCTCCTTTAATGCCTTTGCCTGTAATTGAGGAGCCACTTCAGAGGGTAGCTATGGATATTGTGGATCCTCCGAGTACCCAAAGTTCCACAGGGAAAAAGTATATACTAGTGATTGTAGATTATACCCTGAGACAGTGGCTTTGCCCTCCATTGAGGCCGAGAAGGTGGCAAATGCTTTGCTAGAGATTTTCAGCATGGTACGTTTCCCAAAGGAAATACTGTTTGACAGCGGTACCAATTTTATGTCAGACCTGCTGGCTTGTCTGTGTAAGTCCTGTAGGGTGAAGCACATGAAGACCACCCCCTACCATCGCCAGACTAATGGTCTTGTTGAGAGGTTAAACTCTACAATCAAGTCCATGCTACGGGCATTTGCAGATCAGTTTAAGAGGGAATGGGACAAATATTTGCCCAATCTGTTTGTTTACAGAGAGGCTCTCCAGGAATCCACAGGTTTTTCAACCTTTGAGTTGCTGTATGGGCATAGGGTGAGGGTACCTCTCGATTTAATTTGAGATGAGTGGGAAGGTGAGTGTGAGTTTCACAAGGAGTCTGTTGTGGCATATCTCCAGAACCTCAGGACAAGGCTCAGGAACTCATGGGCCTGGCCCAGGAGAACCTGGCAGAAGCCTAACAACAGAAAAAAGGTGTGGTATGACAGGAATGCTCGAGCTAGAGAGTATGCTGTAGGGCAGCAGGCGATGGTTCTCATGCCTGTCAGACACAACAAGTTGCAAGTAGCTTGGGAGAGACTATACAAGGTAGTAAGAAAGGTAAGTGATGTTAACTACATGGTGGAACTGCAAGGCAGAAGGCAGGAGCACAAATTGTACGATGTTAACATGATTAAACCTTACCATGATAGGGAGGCCCTTGTGCTGAGCATTTGCAGTGGATTGCAGGAGTCTGAGAGAGATCTTTTAACTGATCTCCTCAGTGAGGCTCAGGATGACACCTCAGTGGAAGGAGTAGCAATGTCCCAGTAGCTATCTCCAAGCCAGGTTCGAGAAATCCGAGCACTGTTGCAGGAGTTTGGGGGCATGTTCACCGGAAAACCAGGGAGCACCCACCTGGGGCAGCACCAGGTGGACACAGTACCCCAAAGGCCCATCAGGTAGGCCCCTTATAGAGTTATAGGGTGCCTGAGAGAGTCAAACAGACTCGGAGGGAAGAGGTACAGGAGATGTTGGAACTAGGGGTGATTCAAGAGTCCAACAGTCCCTGGGCCTCACCAGTGGTGTTGGTGCCAAAGAAGGATGGCAGCACCAGGTTCTGTGTGGATTACAGGAAATTAAATAGTCACACAGAGGCGGATGCTTCCCCCATGCCTAAGACAGATGATGCCCTAGAGCAGGTGGGTGGGGCTAAGTATCTTACAACCACTGATCTTACCAAGGGTTACTGGCAGGTGCCTTTGACTCCCAGTGCTAGAGAGAAGTCAGCCTTTGTGACTCCTTTTGCCTTGTATGAGTTCACAAAGATGCCCTTTGGGATGAAGAATGCCCCAGTGACTTTCCAGAGGCTGGTAGATTATATCTTTTCAGGAGCAAGAGGGTTTGCCCTTGCTTACCTAGATGATATTGCTATCTACAGCCTTTCCTGGCAAGAGCACCTTCAGCATGTCAGGAAGGTGCTGGGCAGACTACAGAGGGCAGGGTTGACCATTAAGCCGAGCAAATGTCAGGTGGGTATGGCAGAGGTCTCCTACCAAGGACACAGAGTGGGGAGTGGTAAGAAAAGACCAGAACCTGCCAAAGTGGAAGCCATTCAGGCATGGCCTGCACCCGTTACCAAAAAGCAGGTGAGGGCATTTTTAGGGACAGCAGGGTACTACAGAAAGTTCGTCCCCAGTTATAGTATCATAGCTGCTCCCCTCACAGACCTGACAAGGAAGAATAGGCTGGATAAGGTAGTGTGGACCCCAGCATGTCAGCAGGCATTCCAGAAGCTTAAGGATGCTTTGGGAGGACCCCCTGCGTTAGCCAGTCCAAACTATAGCAAAGAATTTGTTGTGCAGGTGAATACTTCAAACTATGGGGTGGGGGCTGTACTTTGCCAGAACTCTTCAAAGGGAGAAGAGCACCCAGTGGTTTATCTCAGTCGTAGACTTCACCCCAGGGAAAAATGCTATGCAGCAAAGGAATGTCTAGCCATAGTGTGGGCACTACAAAAACTTCAGCCTTATCTGTATGGAAGGAAATTCACTGTTATGACAGATCACAACCCCCCTAACATGGTTAAACAGAGCCAGTCAGCAAAATGCCAAGTTGCTAAGATGGAGCCTGGGGTTGCAAGCATATATGTCAGTGCAGGACCACAGTGGGAGTAGCAATGCCAATGCAGATGTCCTCTCAAAACAGGGAATGGTATGAGGTACACCCAGATAGACCTGATCAAGCGATGTTTCTCAATTGGCACTTGGAAAAACTTGCTTGAGTTCCCTGGGGGGTGGGGGTGAGATGTGAAGATTGGAGGAAGATGGGCAAAGGCTGCCAGCCCAGTCAAATAGAATTTGATACATAATTCTATCTATTGTATAAATAAATGTAAAACACTGTAAAATGTGAACTTCATGATTGTTGCAACATTGCCATCTACTGTAAGGAAAACCAAGCCAAGCATTTCAAATGTTTCTTTTGAAGTTGAAAAGATCTTATGAATCCCTTTGATGTTTTACAAGTCGGCTCCAGTGAGTCTGGATGAAGGTTTCATGCCCACTGTTTTAAGGTTAAACTTAAGGGCCAGAATTTACATGTGGAAGGTGCTTTATTGCTCTGGTTTCTGCTAGAGTGTATATGTGAAATGCCTTTTATTGTTGCAGTCTCCTGAGCAGGTGTTCGCTTGCTAAATAATGCAGTGTGTGGCCTGGGAACTCCAGACCAAGTGTCAAAATGATGTAATTTGGGCAGGCTTTAGAGAGCTGTTGGTTAGTGATTAAAACTATTGCTGAGTGAGAGAAAGAAGCATTTTGATCTTGGACATCCAACACAGCACTGCTTATGCTTTATGTATGTAAACAGGATTATAGCACTGTGTTTTCTCTTTAAGATTAGCTAAAGATTAGAAAGTTAGAAGTGTTTTTCTTTGACATCAGACCTGTCCTACTATATTATTTAAGTTTCTGTGTGATCTCTGAACTCTTAGATATCTCTGTGGTGTAGTAGTACTGTCTTGTGTTTTAATCATTTATTATTAAATATTTTAAAAACTTTTATCTGTAGCTGGTTTGTGTAGAGGTAGGCTCTAGAGTACATTGCATTTTTATAGAGGTTATCGTAATAGGCTACTCTAATAAGCCTTAGACTGAATAGTCACATTACTAATTGGATAATATTGCACAGAAATAATTGGACACCCTTTCAAGGGCCTTTGGGTAGCTGATAATATAAGCTGGTGGTGGCAGAAATTACTACCGTATAGTCTGGGTAAAGGGGCACAGCTGGAGAATATGTGTCAGCCTTTCCCAGGAGTGTCTGTGAAGTTGTATAAATAAAGTGTGGGTATGTATCAGCTACCTGGGCAGGGACACGAAGTACTGGTTGGACAGAGAAGGTGCTGGATGTTAGCCTGCCAGCTAGGCGGAGATCTGGACCCTATAGCTGTTGCCAGTGGGGAGTCTTATTGGGGACCTGGAGAGCAAGGGAGCAACCAGCCCCAGACTGACTGATCTCTGTCTGCACTTAAGGGAAATTGTACTTTACTGTGTGTATTAATTATCCTTTCCTCTTCTAGGAGTCACCCTCTCTGGTGTCAGTGGTGAGGATTGAGGCTCCTTGATTGCTGGGCCAGAGCACGGGTGTCACAAGTCTCTCAAGAATTGTTTGATGAGAGGGTGTGAGAATACAGCACTGAGACAGCTCTAATGTGCAGAGGCATGAATTTTAATGGAAGAGAAGGATAGGCCCCTGTGGAGTAGTTCTGCTAGGTAATCCAGGATGAGAGGTAAGGAGGGCTGTGCTGGGTCAGCTCCTTTAGTCTGGATCCAGGAACAATACCTTTTCCACTTGTCAGCATAGGATTTTCTAGTACTGGGTTGTCTGGCTTCACATGTATGACATCCAGGACTTGTTTTGCTTAGGGTGTCCACTGGTGGAGAAATCAAGGAATAAGCCAGGCTGCTAGGTTCAGTGTCTGCAAATGTGGATGCAAGAACTCTCCCTCCTGCCGAGTCAGGAGAGTTGGAATCTGGGGTAGATGCCATGGAGGCAACGGGGACAGACTGCACAGTAGTGGGTACCAGTGTTGGCGTGGCCAGTCTAGGGCAATCAGGATTGCCCTTGGTCTTTCCTCCCTTATTTTGAGTAATACTCTGGTCAGAAGAGGTGGTGGGTGGAATGCATAGATTGAAAGTTTTGCCCACTGGAAGGATAGGGCATCCACTTTCCAGGCCTTGCTGTGAGGTTCTCAGATGCAGAATTTGTTGAGCTGGTGGTTGTAGTTGGAGACAAATAGGTCCACCTTCGGGGTACCCCATTTTTGGGTTACAAATTTGAAGGTGTTGTGGTTTAAGCGGCACTCGTGTGGGTCTAGGAGATTTCTGCTTAGGTTGTCTGCCAGAGAGTTTTGGTTGCCTGGCAGGAATTGAGCTTGCAGATGAATATGCATGGCTGAGGCCATGTTCCAAAGGGTCATGGCTAGCCTGCAGAGAGGGTAGGAGTGAGTTCCTCCCTGCTTGTTGATGTACCACATTACTGTGGTGTTGTCGGTTTTGATAGGTAGAGACCCCGGAGAGAGCAGGGGACTGAAAGCTGTCAGAGTATGCTGAACAGCTAGCAGCTCTTTTTGGTTGATGTGCAGATGAATTTGGTTTGGGCTCCAATGGCCCTGAATGCACCTGCTGTCCAGGTGAGCACCCCAGGCATAGTCTGATGCATCTGTGGTTAGGGTCTGGGCGGTGTGGGGATGGGAAAATGGAAGTCCCTTGTTGTGGTTGCATGCTGCTGCCCACCAAAGAAAATCTTTCCTTAGACAGGGTTTCATAGGTATAATAGTTTCCAGGTCCTGTGAATGTTGACACCAAAGGCTTTTTAAGTACCACTGAAGTTTCTTCATATGCAGTCTAGCATATGAAATTAGTAGAATGCAGGAGGCCATGAACCCTAGAGCTTGCAGTATCTTCCTTGCGGATAACTGGGTTCTGGTGGCCAGTTGAAAGAAGTAGCCTGTCAGGCATGTTTTTCTGGAGTTAGAAATGCCATATGGGATGCCGTGTCCAGGCATGCTCCCAGAAATACAATTTTTTGACTGGGGACAAGTTTGGATTTCTTCTCGTTGATAGTGTACCCCAGTGAGGTTAGTAGGTCCTTTACAAATGTCAGGTGCTGAAACAGCTTTTCCTGATTGTCTGCCTGAATCAAGCAGTCGTCCAAGTAAGGGTAAATTTGAATATTTCTTTGTCTGCAATAAGCAATGGCTGGAGCCAGGCATTTTGTGAAAACTCTGGGAGCAGTGAATAAGCCTAAGGGAAGTGCAGAGAACTGATAATGCATAGATCCTGCACTGAAATGTAGATATTTCCTGCAAGAATCACTGATTGGGATATGCAGACAGGCCTCTTTGAGGTCTAAAGTGGCTAACCAGGCATCTTTGGACAGCATAGGGAGAAGCTAGAATGGACAGATCTAAGATTGGGCACCTGGTGCCCTCTTTTCTGGGTACTAGGAAAAGCCTGGAATAGAACCCTTGGCCTATCTGATCTGCAGGCACACGCTGAATTGCCCTCATGGAGAACAGGGAATTAACTTGATTTTGTGCCTCTGCCCACTGGTTTGGAGGAAGATCTGGGAATCCCTTTGGGGTTGGCAAGGTGTGTAAATAAAATTTGTACCCCTGGGACACTATGTTGAGGTCGCTGGTGATGGAGGCACAGTTTTCTGCATGGAAGGCAAGTTATCTGCCTAGTGGCATGGACACATGGGCAGAGGTGAGAGGAGGAGTTGAGGAGTCATTGGGAATTCTTTCCATAAGATGGTGGCTTAGCACTCCCTGGTTTAGAAGTGGAGGCACTCCATTGTTTAGATCTCTGCATACCCTGAGACTGCTGCCTGGGGGGTCTGTTACCCCTAGATCGTGTCCGAAGTGGCCTTGACGGGGCAGGAAAGGACCAATGTTTTGAGGGACAATGTCTACTGAATCTTGGAGGCTGAACTTGCAAAAAGTCTTTAACTGTCTGCATAGATTTAGCTTTTTCTTGCATCTTTTTTAAAACTTCTTCTGCTTTGGTATCAAACAGATTGTCTTTGTTAAGAGGTGCGCCCAGCAATTTTGATTTGACATGATCTGGCAAGGTCTGTTCCTTAAGCCAAGCATGCCTTTGAAGTACAGAACCTGTGACTGCTGCCCTGCAGGATGCTTCAGGGGTGTCAACCCACATTGCAGGGTATGCTTACTGATTTGGCTTGCAGAATGCATACGTTCCTGTAAGTCTTTATTTTCTGCACAGTCAGGAAAGGTAGATTATTTTTGTTTAATGAGTTCCATGGTATGTTGCTGGTATTTCAGCATGTGGAACTGACAATTTAATGCTCTAATGGCAAGAGTTGCAGAAGTATATACTTTTTTACCCCATCTGTTCAACGCTTGAGAATCCCTTTCCGAGGGGGTGGGATTCCTAGCTGTAGTTGCTTTTATTCCTTTAGGCCCTTGGGAAATGACCTCTGGGTCAGCAGTAGGATTCTTGAAATTTCAAATTTGTGTGACTCAGGGACTCTAATACCCATCTGGTCTCCTGGGAGCAGGAGGTAAAGTATCCGGGGTTAGACTGGATTCCATAAAAAAACATCATCTACAACATCCAGAACAGGGGGTATAACCAAGGGCCTGTGCTGAAGTAAATCTAAAAATTCCCTGAGTCTCTTTTTGGACTGAGGGTAATTCTGGCATTCCCAATGGAAGTGCTCTCAGATAGTATGTAGGGTTTCACCAAAAGAAAAATTCTCTGGAGGAGAGGCGCTAGAAATGGATTCCTCTGCATCAGAATCCTCATAAGCAGATAAGGGCATGTCTTCATAATCAGAAACGTCAGAGTCGTCTGACTCTTGGTCAGATAAAGGTGCAGGTGACAAGTCTCTTTTTCTTTTAGCAGGAGAAGGCTGGCTGCCCCTAATCAGCATGATAAGGTCTCCCGCCATTTTAAGCATATGAGATTGTAGCAAGCGGGTGAGT
The DNA here is from genome assembly GCF_019279795.1 of Protopterus annectens. Taxonomy (NCBI): domain Eukaryota; kingdom Metazoa; phylum Chordata; order Ceratodontiformes; family Protopteridae; genus Protopterus; species Protopterus annectens. The sequence goes on along the minus strand of NC_056729.1, from coordinate 1,704,875,360 downwards.
TAGGGTCGTTGGTTTTCTAGGCGCAGCTCGTACTCTATGCCTTAGAAACTCTGTAATTTTAGAAAGAACTAAAGATGTGAAAGAAGTCGGTTTGTCTCGAATATTGGTAGTGTGAAGAACTTCCTCAGAAGCAGGTGCCTACACAGCAGGTCCGGACCCATCCAAGGTAGAGACATCCGAAGGTTCTGTAGTCAAAGAAGAATCTCGCTGCATACTGGACTCCGAACAGGTCTAGGTAGCAGTCTGCGAATCCATTGATACGGGCATCAGGGGCTGCAAAAGTGCCTCACTGAGTACCGGCAAACTGGCGACTAGCTTAATGGAAGCCTTGTCGGCAGTTTTGGACTGGTGCGGTCTGTCTCTGTCTTTATCCTTAAGTTTTTTCGGAAGATAGGTAGTCGGATGGCTTACTGAAGCCATTTCGGAATACGGACAGAGTGTGAAAGTATTTAGCTATAAGGGCCCGACAATGAATAGTTTGGGCATTGAACAAAGCACAAAACCAGGAACGAGGGGCGTCATGGTCTGAGCCTAAACAGGTATCACAATAAGAATGGAAATCTCGGTGTGGTATTTGCTTTCCACAGGCGAAACAATTGTTAACTTTTTCTGACATCGGTTAGAGCAAGAAAAAAGGATCCAACAGGGTACTTAGCTTTAGAAGTCTTCAACTTCAATTTCGGAAATGAAAAACTCAGATAGCGGCTGACCGGCACTCATGTGAACTGCTTCTGCTTCGGGCTACTCGGCAAGAAAGACTGATGTAATGGCGTTGGCTGCCTGTTTTTATACCACTGATGACCTGACATCAGTCCTGAGTGACAGCAACCGATGCAAAAATACTAAGCCTCCAGTATTTGGGCTGACTGAGGGCTACTCCTGGCAGGATAACCCAAGTGTGATGACTGCAACAGTGAAACACGAAGAACATCCAACAGATATTGCCAACATCCTGGCAGATAGGTTCAGTGCTAACTTTACCCCCCTCAAGGGCCCATCTTTATACCGGAAGAATGCAAAGTTCCTGTAATCACGGCTGCACACGTAAAAACCACACTCTCCAATGCCAAGAAAACAGCATCCATGGGAACTGACAACATCCCGGGCTGCATTCTACATGAACTACAGAACGAACTGGCACCACACCTAAGTACCATGTTCAATCATAGCCTCAACTCAGACTTTGTGCCCACTGAATGGTGCACAGCGACTGTTATTCCACTCCACAAAGGGGGAGCCACCACAGAACCTGGGAACTACCACCCCATTAACCTGAAGAGCCTGGTCTGGTCTGCAAGGCTATGGAACTTCTAAACAAAGACATTAGTAATCTCCAAACTCTGGACCCCACCAAGTTCGGGTTTGTAAAAGGCAGATCATGTCTCCTAAAACTGATAGACTTCTTTGAAGCAGTCACCAAAGCTGTAGACAAGGGCAAGGTGGTTCACACAGCCTATCTAGATCTTGCCAAGGCTTTTGACACCATCCCCCACTCTGGAATTATATATAAACTCACTAAACTAGGTATAAATCCCTATGTCACAAAATGGGTTGCCAACTGGCTCACTGACAAAACCCACACTGTGAAAGTAGCAGACTCCAAATCCAACTTCAGACCAGTGACAACTGGAGTACCACAGGGTTCAGTCCTGGGTCCTCTCCTGTTTGGTACCTACTTTTCTGAAGTACAAGCTAACACAGAGGGTCTTCAGCTAACGAAGTCCACAGATGACTGCAAACTAGGAGCCATAATCAAAACTCCTAACGATGTGGACATCCTACAAAAAGGCCTCACTGAGACAGATCCCTGGTGTCAAAGCCACGGCCTCAAGCTCAATGCCAAAAAGTGCACAGTCATCCCCTTTGGTAAAAACTCTGTACCCATGAACTACCACATAGGCGGTAGTCTACTTAACATCAAAAGTATGATAAGAGACCTTGGGATACAGGGAGACAGTAGTCTCTCTTTTGATAATCACATCACGACAGTAGTCAGGAAATCCATCTACGTGGCACACCTCATCACAAAAGGTTTCTCATCCAGGAAAAAAAGAGGTGATTGTTCCCCTCTACTCGTCACTCATTAGACCCATTAGAGGGAGAGAAGGTTGGATGATGTGCGGATAGTGAATCATGAAGTGCAGTGGATTAGCAAGGAGGAAGTAAGGATAGCTATGTAGAGGATGAAGAACGGAAAAGCTGTTGATCCAGATGATATACCTGTGGAAGCATGGAGGTGTTTAGGTGAAATGGCAATGGAGTTTTAACTAGATTGTTTAATGAAATCTTGGAAAGTGAGAGGATGCCTGAGGAATGGAGAAAAAGTGTTTTGGTACCGATTTTTAAGAATAAGGGCGATGTGCAGAGCTGTAGTAACTACAGAGGGATTAAATTGATCAGTCATAGCTTGAAGTTATTGGAAAGAGTAGTGGAAGCTAGATTAAGAATGGAGGTGATGATTAGTGATCAGCAGTATGGTTTTATGAAAGGAAAGAGCACTACAGATGCGATGTTTTCTCTGAGAGTATTGATGGAGAAGTACAAAGAAGGTCAGAAGGAGTCGCACTGTGTCTTTGTGGACTCAGAGAAAGCATATGACAGGGTGCCTAGAGAGGAGTTGTGGTATTGTATGAGGAAGTCGGGAGTGTCAGAGAAGTATGTAAGAGTGGTACAGGATATGTACAAGGGTAGTGTTGACAGTGGTGAGGTCTGCGGTGGGAGTGACGGATGCATTTAAGGTGGAGGTGGGATTACATCAAGGATCAGCTCTGAGCCATTTCTTATTTGCAATGGTGATGGACAGATTGACTGATGAGATCAGACAGGAGTCCCCGTGGACTATGATGTTTGCAGATGACATTATGATCTGTAGTGAGAGTAGGGAACAGGTGGAGGAGACCCTAGAGAGGTGGAGATATGCTCTAGAGAGAAGAGGAATGAAGATCAGCAGGACTAAGACAGAATATACGTGTGTGAATGAGAGGGAGGATAGAGGAATGCTGAGGATGCAGGGAGTAGAGGTGGCGAAGGTGGATGAGTTTAAGTACTTGGGATCAACAGTTCAGAGTAATGATGAGTGTGGAATAGAGGTGAAGAAGAGAGTACAGTCAGGATGGAGTGGGTGGTGAAGAGTGTCAGGAGTGATTTGTGACAGATGAGTACCAGTAGGAGTGAAAGGGAAGGTCTACAAGAGGGTAGTGAGACCAGCTATGTTATATGGGTTGCAGACAGTGGCATTGACAAAAAGGCAGGAGTCAGAGCTTGATGTGGCAGAGCTGAAGATGTTAAGATTTGCACTGGGTGTGACGAGGATGGACAGGATTAGGAATAAGTATATTAGAGGGTCAGCCCAGGTTGGAAGGTTTGGAGACAAAGCCAGACAGGCAAGATTATGTTGGTCTGGGCATGTGCTGAGGAGGGATGCAGAGTACATTGGGAAAAAGATGCTAAGGATGAAGCTGCCAGGTAACAAAAAAAGAGGAAGGCCTAAGATAAGGTTTATGGATGTGGTGAGAGAGGACATGCAGGTGGTTGGTGTGACACAGCAAGATGCAGAGGACAGGAAGAAATGGAAACAGTTGATCCGCTATGGCGACCCCTAACGGGAGCAGCCGAAAGAAGAAGAAGATAGAGTACAACGCCCCTTTGGTATGTACCTCGCAAGACATCTACAACAACTGGAAAGGCCGCAGAAATACCTCACAAAGAGGATTACTGGCCTCAAAAAGATGCCCTACACAGACCGTCTCAAAAAACTCCAGCTTTACTCCATTGCATATCGCCTACTCAGAGGCGATCTCTGCCTAACATACAAAGCTATGTCAAACCCAGATCTGTTGGACATGCACCAGTTAAAGAAATCCCAACCCCTCCGAGCTACGCACTCTAAGGACCTAAACATTGTCACCACAATAAATAGAAAATGCTGGAGGGATAGATTCCTGCCCCAGAGACTTCCCATACTCTGGAACAAACTACCTATCTATATCAAACAAAGCTCCTCATTAGCACTCTTCAAGAAAGATCTTGATGACTGGATGGGAAATAGGAAATTCACCCTGGAAATCACCTCTGTAGCTCTACTTGACAGGGGCACAGGAAAATAATTTTCTTGGGTGGCGAAAGCCAGGGTACCTTTTTGGCTAGGCTTATATAGGCCCTAGGACCAATAGCTTAGTAACTACATACGAACCTATAAATATTAGCTCAGAGTTGAAAGTGATAATAAATAGCCTGGAAAATGGTACAGTTTCAAGAGGTACATTATCTTTACAGAGTATATTTAAGCCAGAAGAGCATGAGTACTGACAAATTGAGTAATAGCCTTTTTTTGCCTTCATTTTAAGCCAGAGTTGGGAAGTCAGGTTTCAATGCTAGGAAACCGCTTGGAGACATGAAACAACTTCAGACACATTAAAAAAAAATATATCTGGTGTCTGCATAACAAATAAAATAAGTCATCAAACATATGTTGTGGTTAACTAAAACACTGAAAAGCAGAGGGCCCAAGACAGAGCACCTTGGTACTATCAGCTATGAAAGAGAATGAGGGAGGAAACTAGTTTGACCAAAGGACAGATTTGGTTTAGTCTGCAAGGTAGCACAATTTTAGAATGGTTGGGGCTTAAGTTACAGCTGGAGAACACAGCAATTAACCATACTGGAAGCCTTTGAGAAGTTAAATATGACTCACAAATTCACCATGACTCAGTTTTCCGCAAAGATGGTTTGGGGACACCAGTACAGCTGTCTCATTTCACACACAAGGGCTGAACCGTGCTTACAGGCGACAGTAGGCTTTGACCATTAACATGGCTTATTTTTGATTGGAGTAGTACTGCAAAAGCTGGACACTGGCTAATGTCAGGAGAGGGAATAGATCTTTGTGTATTGGGACTATTAATGATGGCTTCTAAAGGTCCTGGCACAAACCACGTATATGCATATTTATCAGTATTAGAATGGGATATGAAATAATGTCAGCATTCAGATCAAGATATTGTGAAGATAACATTTGAAGACAGTGATTAGAATTTATTCAGTTATTTATTTTCTTTCTTGATTGTGATAGGCCAACTGGGTGGAGCCTTTGTTTCAGTAGAGGCTCAAAGAGAAAAGCTTTGTCTTATACAATCTAATAACAATGGCAGAGTCACTGGTACAAGCTTGCTTTCCATGGGTTAATAAATTATGTTACTTATTACAACACTGAGTAAATAAACACTATGAGGACAGCCTGAGTTAACATTAATATTACACACAAAGCTATGTAAATACATTTAATGACAGTCTGTGGTACAGTTACTTGGAGTACATTTATCAGACTTAAGTTTCAGTTGCAATACGTAAACAAAATTTTAGTAGATGGTTGGGCTCAATAAGTAGATAGAATATGCAGGAATACAGTTGGGGATTGAAAAAAAGGGGAATATAGTGTTAAGAGAAGGAAGAGTACCATAGTAGTGGAAAGTTGTACTAAGTATAAAGTTTGAGAAGGGGGCATAATCTCCTGAAAGAAGTTAATGCTTTGGACTTAGATGAGAAAAGGAATTTGTGTAAGAAGATTTTAGTCAGGTAGTTTTATTGTAGTAGGCACGATTGCAAGGGAGTTTTAAGTTTTATGTGAGGGGAACTGATAAAAGGAATACTGCATATGAATGTGATTATGCGATATAGGAATCTGTGAAGTTCTGGAGTAGGTGGATAATGCTGATGGCACAATAATTAGTATATTCAGGAAGCAGTTAGACTGACATTTGGTCTCAGGTAAAGAGAGATGAGAAGATTTTAGCAAAGGTATCATAATACCACTACATATCGTGTGTGTAGATATATATATATCTCACACACACTCATAAATATACTTTAAAGTCGCACAAACATATATATACTTACACACACACACACACACACACACACACACATGTATATACATACGTAGACATAGATACAGAGATAGTATATAAATATACACATATGAGATCCCTTATCTTAGTCAAACCATACTTTAGCCAATAGTTTTTGATGTGGTTGCTGATTTAATGTGGTCAACAAGAAAGCTGTCAATATTTGTATGACACTGCTATAATGACAGGGTTGGAGAACATGCCTTTTCCCTGTTATTGTGCAATCTCGGAGTTGGTATATTGAATTAGCGAGTGGTGTGGGGGGAGCAAGGAGACTTATTCCCCTGCAAAAATTTTGCTTTCTAGTTGAATGCTCCAATGTTACGTCTCAGAGCATGCAAATGATGCTATTTTTTTTCCAATTTATGTGTCAACATTTTTTCTTCTCTACTTTTTGTAAATTAGATGATTTTTAGGTGGACTCATACACCTGTATATATAGATGTACTTCAATTGTTCTAATGTTCATAAAATCTACACTCAAAACATTGACAAAAAAAATATCTAAACTCAAAATAAAAATCGACAGAAACTGAGAACATCTAAAACTAATGTTTTTGCAGGGGACAAAGGCCTAAAGCAGATGCCCTATGCTGACCGTCTTAAAAAACTCCAGCTGTACTCGGTCGCATATTGTCTTCTCAGAGGCTATCTCAACTTAACATACAAGGCCATGTCAAACCCAGAGCTGATGGACATGCTACACTTAGAGAAATCCCAATACTTCAGAGCCACATGCTCCAGGGATCTAAACCTTGTCATCACAATAAACAAAACATGCTGGAGGGGATAGGTTCCCGACACAGAGACTCCCCAGACTCTGGAATAGACTGCCCATACATGTCAAGCAGAGCGCCTCTTTGGCCCTCTTCAAAAGAGACCTCGATGATTGGATGGGAGAAAGGAAATTCACCTTGGGGATCATGTCAGTAAATAGTGTGGGAAGAAATAGCCAGGGAATTGTTATGGCTAGACATGTATAGGCCCTAGGGCCGATAGCCTAGTACCAACCTATGAACAAGCCCCCCACGTACTTCCACAGTACTGCATACTGCTTATATATTCCAACTCAGGGGTCACACATTCCCTCCTCTAATACAGCATCACTTTCATCAGTGTTTTAAGTTTAGATATTTTTATCTCAGTGTTTCGAGTGCAAACATTATGAACATTAGCTCAACTGAACTAAATCTATATGCACAAATAAACCAAAGGATAAAAAGGTTAAAAAGACAAACTATTCAATAAAAATTGCAAGAAAAACCCAGCCAAGCTAGAGGTTTCACTGTGAGATACCTCAAGTTTCCTGGAATGGAGGCCCATGGGATATATATATATGTAAATGACCCCTTAAAGGAAAACTCTACCTTCTCCTACAATTTAAACAATTTGCTTTTCGCCCTACAATATGGTTCCAGTATTGTGCATATGGGTAATTAGTCCTGCTGATGTCAGGAGCTCAGCAACTGCTGTAAAAAAAAAAAAAGAGAGAGAGAGATGTGTGAAACTGTTTTCCACCATCTTTTCTGCAAAGGGGATGAGAATTTACACTGATTCACAGATGCTTCCAATGCAGCCATGCCTTTCTTAGCAAAACAGACCAATTAGATTGGTCAATGATTGAAAGGCAGCTATCACCTCTTTTGGCAAATTTACATAAGCAGCATCACAGTACAACTCTGTTTATACTACTTTACATTTTAAGATTACTTAAATGCAGTATCAAAGATGTGTGTGACATTTAGAGAAAATACAGAAAATATATTTTCTTGTAATTATTGTCAAGTAGTGAGCAACACATCTACCACAGTGTATGTCTGGAGAGGGATGATTGGCATAGACTGTCAAGTCATCTTGGACTACAAAAAGATACTTTGAACAAAGGCCTATAATTAACAACTTTTTGCTGCAGTTGTACAACTCTTTAGTATACTGCAAAGCAAGCTCAGAAACACACAGAAATAAGGGCCACTCAAGGAATAAAAGCACCAGTCCTGTTACAGAAGGTATACAAGATCACAGTGAATGACTGACACTAATCCCATTATATGTCAATAGCATGGGAATACACCAGTACTTCTTCATGACTAGCATGCCTCATAAAACAAACTTGAAATGGATTATGGGAAAGAAAATGGCTGAAAGAAAAACAAGATCACTTTGATAGGCCAAGCCCTAAGGTGGAGTCTTCCTTTAAGGACACAAAGTGCTTCAGCTACTATCCACTTATGTTGTACTGATGAGGTCAAGAAAAAGACCAAAAACATGGATCTCCACAGCTAATATACAACCATGAAACTTAAGTACACATACAGACTAGTCAACATCACCTATAATACCAAGGGACAGGAACATGGAAAGTAGAAGTGATGCCAATAACATGTGTAAAGTAGAATGAGGAAATAGATGTCCCCAGTAACAGTTGTTTCCACATCACCAAGGACTAAAATACTGGGAAAAACTGAGGGAAGGTGGAGGTATTTGTTCACTGAAACATGACAAAAGAAAAACTATTTAAAAAGGGTGATTTTTTTTTTCTTTTACTAGGGTCTAATAATACCAGTTTAAAATCTCATCCGAAAGACAACACACTCAGAAGCGCACCACCTCCCTTATGCTGCACGACAATGTCAACAATGTACCTAGTGTGGGAATAGAACCCCCAGCCTCCTGTACTAAAGGAGTGTTTGCTACCTGTGGCACCACCGACAATCGGCATTACCTTAAATCAGCCCAGAAATCTTGACCTACATGATATGACAAGTTGCAAAAAATGTCTTCCAAAATCACAAAGGAAATACTGCTAAACTTACAGACTGACACCGTCCTTCATGCGGTCTCTTTCTTCCAATGCATTCAGGAGATGCAGGTTTTTCATCTACTAAAATGCAGTATCATAAATAAATCTCCTGACACAGTACTTTATAAAACAGATCTTAAAGAATGGTTTCTGTTGACTTGATATTCTTGTGCAAAACAAGTAAAAAATGTGACTTATCAGAGTCAAAAGCAAAGATTAGACAGTCCACACCAAAGATCACAGTGGTCCAGTAAGAAATGCAGAGCTTTCTGCTCAAGCATGCTGATTAGAGGCAACAGATCCAATGTCCTTACTAAGCTAGTTGTTCAATGAAATAAATTTGTAGAGGATAATTATCTGCAAGATCAAAAGGGTCTGCCTGTCAAAGTTTTGCTGACTTCCATTACTGGTTGTTTTACTGTTACCCAAGTTTGAGTGCGACTAACTAGTAAAATGGGGAAAAAATAAAAAGCAGCACTTATGAGTCATAAATCCTACTCAGATTGAAGGGACAACGGGACAATAAAACAGGGTGACTCACTAATCAAAACGTTTCAGAGCCTCATTGATGTCTAACATTCAAACCACAATGCGAACGGTCATTTTTCTGTTGATTTCTGCATTACTTATGACCTTCACTGTAAAAACACAAATATCAGACCTATGTTTTATTGTCCATAAATCTAGTCAGTTTTTGAATATACTTAAATAGGTTTCCTAACATTGTGGAGACTTATACCATAACACCAGCATATTCAGGATTAAGAAATTCCAGTATTGCGTATTATCATAACCACTTAAGTACCGAAACTACAAGGCATACGATTGTTCAGTCACTACAGCATTACAGTGATTTCAAAATTTGGAAATCAACTGAAATTCTCTTTACTGGATATTCTACAGTTGAGTTGTTTAAGACAGAAAAGCAGGGTGGGAGCTGATTTTATTCAACAGAAAGTAAAGGTAACACTTGCATTAATCGCAACCACGTATTCTCTCAACCACATTATTCATGAACAGTACTGCTCAGTGAAATAAAATGTTCTTTAATGTATCGGGTTTGCAAGATTATTTTCTAATAATCCTTTCTTTTAAAAAAATACCATCAGATGGGGCATGGACAAGTATTACTTTGCTGTAAAAACGCATAATATGGGAAGAATCCAATTCAGCACAGAATATCGTTTACTCTTTCCCATAAAACCTAAAGAATACTGAGCTGACTCACTAATTTAATGGCGAAAAATTAAAGCATGTAATATATCAATCACACATTCAACCATCAGTACACACAATGACTACAATTTTGGAGACAATGACTCCTTTCTCAATAACATGAATAATGTGGTTGCGCCGTTTGGAATGTGGTTGCGATAATACGCAAGTACCAAAATTTCTCCTCCTCTTTGTTCTAAATATTGCAATGGCAGACATCAGATTTTCATGTTAATGTTTTCTCATTTGTGTGGGTTTCAAAACAAAGTGGGTGTCATGGGATTTAATCATCAAAAATTTTACATGGGCTAAACTCCTTTATAACCAATAGCTGATGTTACAAAGATTCTAGTACTGTAGTCTCTCTGGGTAGTAAAGATCCTAATATGTTGGTATTTTCTTGCAAAGTTCTTACTGAACATGTTTCAGTTACTGAAAAGGCACAAAAGAAATTCCAAAACCAGATATATACAGGTCTTAAAGAGGCCCGAAATATATTTATTTTATATATACGTTTTGTTGACGGAGTTCGTTCCTCTAGATCTGTAGACAATTTCCATAGGAGATGCAAGGAGGTATTCTAAACGACTATGGTAAATTTTGCCAGGGCACTAGGCAAAATGTGTTCACTTTTTGTTAGGTGGTGCGGAGAACTCTCTCCTATGACACAAGGAATGGAGGATAAAGGAGTATGTTTAAGGACACTACGGTGGAAATGACAATAAAAGTGAAAGAATCATAAGCAATTGTGCCAGAAGTTGTTTCCAAAGTCTGAAATTCTAGTAACTGAGTTGACTGATTAAGGACTAGATACTTGTATTTAGAAATTCTAGTAACTGAGTTGACTGATTACGGACTAGATACTTGTATTTAGAAGATTATTATGGAAGGTAAAACAAGTGAAGAGTGCTACTTCATGAGCTGATACTGCAGACAGATGTTTGCAGCACGAGGGGAGCCGATGCAGGACTAGTAAAGGGCAATGTGTAATCACAGATGGGAGAGAGCATTGTGTAATCACGTTAAAGCAGATCAAGATGGCCAGCTGGAACAAAGTGCGAAGGTAATGGATTCATGAAACCCAACTTTAAGAAGTGAGAAAAGTTAATCAGGTGCACTCACTGGCACGACACTGCATCTTGCAAAACCATTCACCAAGTGAAGAAGACCAACAGTGCAGATTACAACAAAGGACTGCACACTTAACAGCTATGAAATCTGGGATAAGATTCCAAAGCTGTTAAGCTATTCATCAGCAGACCTTCTTTAATTCAGGAAATAAATGATTCTGGTAACTTGACTTTTGATACTTGTCATATTAGATACATTTCTGAAGGCAAATGAACGCAAAAGAAGACTTTCAATGACATTTGTTGCTATAAAATTATGGACAACAAGCAAGTAATGATGCAATTTTGAATTCACTTAGATATAGAAGTGGACATCAGACTGCATATCTCTGATATAGGTAATGTCATGTCATGTGGGAGTTTTATATGTCAGTTGGATGTAAGATTTTTGAATTAAAGTTAAAAAAAAGTTTATGCAAGAGTGGAGAAGACAAGTAATGCAGTTTAATAGATAATATAAAAATGTATGCGTGAAGACTATGGACTGGGGCATAGTAAATAAAAGCTACATTAATAGAGTCTGAAGGCAGAACATTTACTTTGTGCTATTAATACCAATGGAATGTGAGGTACTACAAAATGTACTGGCCAATCTAAAATGTGTTACTACTATATTGTCAATTTGATGACGTCATAAAGAAGCAATCAATTTGGACCACAGAGACATATTGCAAAGAATTGTAAAATATCGAACAAAATGTGGGAAAGAAGAATCCTGCCAGTTTGATTGTGGGGGAGGAGAACAATGAGACAGAAGTGAAACAGTTATAGGTGAAGATACCACAAGAACACACCCAAGAGGAAGTTGGTTGCAGATGAGAATGATGTAGAGGTGTTAGAGGTGGAAAACATGAATAAGATACAAGAGGTAGCCATGAGAAAGAAACAGAGGCTGAAATAAATGAAGTTAAAAGAGGTGCCAGGGCAAGGAAATAAGGCAGGCATGAAAAGAGAAAATAAGTATGCTTTGTTACAGAATGAACAGGAAGACTTTCAATAGTAAACAGGTCATGAATAGAAAGAAAACAAGAAATTAAAAAGGCAAAGATGTAAAAAAAATAAATAAAAGGTAATTTTTCTATATTAATCAATGAATGTAAATGGCATAAAGCAGGAATAAAGAAGAGCTGCAGTGGTTTTAAAAATATGAGGGATTTTTTGTTATGCCTGTTGGATACAAGATTTCTGAATGAAAATAAAATTTAAGCGAGTGTAGGGAAGTGAAGTAATGTAGTCTGTAGGTAGGTTTGTTCATCTTTGGCAGTAATGTTAAATAGGTTCATAGTCAGATTATACTACTATTCTTACTTTCTAAGCAGCCATTTTAAGCCAAGCCAATCTGTGAGATTTCAAAAACCTGTACCTGTTGTGTTTGTAAGGCAAACCTTAAACATTAGGCCCACCCTCCCACCAAAAACTCAAACAAACCACCACCTGTGTGTTTGTAAGGCAAACACCTTAGCCATTAAGCCACCCTCCCAACCCTTAATCCAGATATTTAAGTACTACATATAAAGGTGGGGGACCCAGGAAAAATGATAGTTACAAGCTGCGAGTTTGGGGGGGGGGGATAATTTGATTAATAGCATTAATTGCATATACAGTAAACTCTCAGTTAACCGGCACCCATGGGGATTGGGAGATGCCGGATAACCGTAGTTTCTGGTTGCTTGAGAGCTACTATTAAAAATAAGCCTCAGTAACACTGTACCCTACACCATTTGTTTGGTTTGACTTCTCAGGTTAGGGAGAGAGGAAATTTATTCCTCTCTCTCTTTTTAAAACTCAAACTCTAAAAACATAAGGTATGTTTCTGCGGGCGGAAAACAAAGTGCAACACATGAAAATTGTACTGTATTTCTTCGATTTTTTTTTTTTTTTTGCCGGTTGCTTGAGTTCCAGTTAACTGAGAGTTTACTGTACTTCAGTTAAGGAAACCTAACTGTAGCTGTTAACATGGACAGTCATTACTGTGAGAGATTTTAACTGCAAGATTAGGGCACAAAAGAATACATTAGGAGGGGTTATACAGGTGTTGAAAGTAAATAGCTAAATTACTATTTGGCAACAAGAAAAAAAATACTTCTTATAAAAAAAAAAAAAGAAAAGAAAAAATAACTAGTGCTTACCGGACAGGTGATGACCTTGTAAATTCTCTAATGCACTGAAGGAGAATTCTCTAATGCACTGAAGGATGTGGACAGAAGGAAATGTGGGATTGTTGGATCACACAGCAATATATTCAATATTTGGGGAAAACAAAAGGACTAATGCGCAAAATTAATAGTAGTAAATAATATAAGGATAAGGCTTTTTAGAGAGCACTGGGACATGAGATTTTTTTTTTTTTTTAACTGACATGTTAGCTAATCTTTAAACAGAAATAGAAAGGAGTGCATATGGAAAATGAACATGAGTGACACCAATGTAGGAAGCACTGGAGCTTTATTAATATTGTGTAAACATTTAATTATAAAAAGGCTGTGTCAGCAATCATAGATTCATAGGATGATACTAGGCTATTGGCCCGGATGCCCTTATAAGCCTAGCCAAGAATTTGCTCATGTTCCCACAAAGTCAGCACCTGTTTCTCCTGACACAGATGGGATCCCAGGAGTGTATTTTCTGTTTCCCATCCAGTCGTCCAGGTTACTCTTAAAGAGGGCTAGTGACGTACTCTGCTTGACATGGAGATGAAGTCTTTGGGACACAAATCTATCCCGCCAACAAGTTCCATTGATGTCACAGACCAGGTTGAGACCTTGTGTGCAGGTTGTGTGAGTGGAGTTTGACTTAAGGATATGCGGCAACTCCATGAAGGCTGGGTCTGAGTACAGCCTTGTACACCAGGCATAGGTCACCTCTGAGCAGTCTGTATGAGACTGAGTAGAGTAAAAGGGCTTTTAGCCTATCTGTATAGGATTAGGTGTTTTGAGACCCTGGATTTTTCTGGTCAGGAACCTCTGTGGTCTCTCCAGCTGCTGCATGTTCATACTGGTCAATAGTAAAGCATTTTGTACAAGCCCATAATCAGTACTATAACTGAAAGTAGAGCTATAATTAAAAGAACAAGTGCAACAAAATCAACTATCAGCATTTAAACTGCAAGATAAGTTACAGAGTATGAACAAAACTTGGCATTCACAGTAACAATTCGCTGTATATACAAAATGCTATACTGTGTCATGAATGGTTGAAGAGAGGGAAGATTAAGGAGGCATGGAAGGAAGGTGGGGGAGTTGAGAAAGGGTGGCTATGGAGAAGACTTTACCAGTAGTTTGAAGAAAATGAGAGGCTAGGAGGAGGAGAATGGATTTAGGTTAAGCTACCTACTTTACAGCACTTGTAAACGGGCTTACGAGTTTTTCACTTGACTTTAGAAAAGTTGTCAGGAAATGTATAAGCATACTTTTAGTAGGAGGGATTCCCCAAATGCAGGGAGCTAGTGCTGAGAAACTGTGGTTTGCGGTGTGTAGTCCAGTCTTAGGGTTGAAATTAGGGGAGGGGTTATGGGTTAGTAATCTTAGGTTATAGGCAGTGTACCTTCTAGTTAGGTCTGTAGATTTAAGAGTTTATAGGGGAGTGAATCTAGAAGGGATGCCTCTGTTACTTTTTGTCTTTTTTTAATTCACTTATTTACAGCATTATAGAATTTACTACATTAAACTTTTTGTTTTACAGCTGGGAGTTATATAGTAAACTTGCTCAGAATAGTACAAGTAGGAAGCAGGATCTGTGCTAAGCTCAGTTATATAGCATGCTGGCACCGCTACCACTTAGGTTTCTCCACACTTACTAATACAAGTAATACTCTGCTGTAATGACCTAGCCTAACTATATAACATTTAACAATAATGTGGTTTCATTGTTTCACTGCAAGAAGGCTTTCTTCCAATAGAGCTGAGCTGAACTAATGTGTTTCAGCATAGCTAAACATTGACTTTTTGTTCAATATTTTCTGAATGTTTTCACGGGACTGCAACAGCATTGTAAAATCATACTAATATTATGATACCTTGGATTATAACTTGGGTTATTTGAGGGGTACGAGTTTAGTGAATGTCCGAGATCATGCTTTCTCTGTTGCACTTTTGTAGTACATGCAAGCCAAACAATCACAATTTAGGCAGACCACAAAAGCAATTAGTCCTTAATATGAAATTTATGAATAGTCAGAGGTTTGTTAACAGTATTCGCTAGAGTTTGTGGTGCTCCAACATAATATAAGGACTGATGGTACTTAAATACAGCTCTGTTTTAGTAGAGTCCCAAGAAATTACATTTAAGCAGTAACCTTTCCTATCTAGCTACTATGAACTTCCATCTTCAAGAAAATTTACATCACTGGACTTCTCTATTCTTGGACTACAATTTTGAGAAGCTCAAACACCCCCAAGGTCAAATTGTGAAACAACAGTGGCTACCAAAACACCCCCTTTGCAAAATGCAACTACTTTTTTGATTTGCCCTCTGATCATTGCCACTACCAACTCCCACCAAAAATTCAGACACCTTAAAAGTATCATAAAAAAAGTCAACCATAAGAGATTCTGACAACTTCCCTGTGGCAAATTAATTCCATACACTGCAACTGTACATTGTTTTATTATTTTTCCAAACATAAACCTTTCACATTTACCTTTTGTACTGTCTACCCACTTCAAACCCTGTATAATTCCACTGGGAGTGCTTAATCAACCCCTAAAGTTTAAGGTGACCCACTGATGCCGTACAGCAATAATTCCTTCAGTGTCAAGTCTTCAATGCAAATAAAATAATTTTCCATGAACTAAAGAAAAGTCTATTATCATGTCTGCACCTGTTTTCAACCCTCCCAGTGCTGACTTGCCACTACAATCCAACCAAGTCATAGAACATGGAAGTTCCCATTCTTTTTGTGACAAGACCCTAAAGTAGAAGTAAAACTATCCTGCAATCTTTTTAACTAAACCAAAATAAAGAAAATGGCTCTTCATCATTTGTTACAACCTTTCATATCCCTCTCACTGGAGGTCCACTACCCCATTTCACTTACCTTGCCAATATAACACTTTAGTCCTTCATAACATATTACGGATACATTGCAAGCTGAATTGAGTACTTAAATTTATTTTAAACAAACTGCTGTTGCTAGACATTCTTTTAACATTCTGAGCCAAAAACATTCAACATACAGCAATACTAGGCCCCATTATACCACTGAACAGTTCTAAACCAAACAGCATCTCAAACTGTGACTGTGAAATTGTCCTCAAGGACTGAAGTGAACTGCAACAGTGCCACAATTACAGTGATCTGGAGCCATAAGTTAAGTACTTTTACTCCACTATAATACCAGATCCTAACTTATGACTGCATTTAATGTATCAGGCCCAGATTTTCAAATTGCCATCTCTGGAACCCCAATCTTTTGCTAATGCTATTGATTTGTTTTGTTCAAAAAGGCAGTTCTGCACAGTGACTACCTCCTGTAGTCCAGGGTTTCAATTCCTCAGCCTCCATTCACCTATTATGTGACTCTGCTCAAGTCACTAAAATACACAGTGTTCTGGAGCAACTGGGCTAGGCTCCTCATTGATCACATGGACTGCATGCCTAGTAAATATATGTGAATCGATGAGCTATGCCAGACAACGAAGCAGTCTGCAATGACTATGAAATCTCACTGAGATAAAGCTAAACAAGACAGGGCTACAGTCTGAATGTGTATCCTAATAGTAGTACTTAAAACAAATGACAGGGCTACAGTCTGAATGTGTATCCTAATAGTAGTACTTAAAATAAATGACTGGTCCAAAGTCACTGATAACTGTCAAACTTATGAGCCTGCAGTCCATCTACTTTGCCAGTGTCAAATAATACAATATGCAATCTAAATGCACAAACCTCACTGTAAAACAATGCCAACAACGCAATTCACTCCTAAAAAGGCATTTTTCTACAGTGACTGCAAAATCTCTCAAGATTAATCTGGATCAGCCCAGTTCACAAACACAGAAGACTAAGTTGAATCTTTACAGTCTGGTCCCAGTTGCTGCTAAATGCTAAAGCTATTACGTTGTGTTAAATCTGGCACAGGTTTGCAAAACTTTTAACAGGTCCAGATTTTTAGATTTTCAGCAATTATTATGCCACAACAACCCAAAATGTACAGCACTACCACTGCAAAATTCTGGCCTAAAAGTAATTCGAGAATCCGAGCTAATTTCAAGCAAAATAATTCCATGTTATATTTTAATTAATGAAATAAAGCCATGCAATGGTTATGCGGGAATCATAAAGCTCAACAGTTTATGTTACAGTGGCAAGTGAAGTCTCATAACCGTGGTTTAATATAACTAAGTTTAGCTTAATTACAGCAATTTTTCAACAAATCATGATGCAGGGAAAGAACATGAACACACACACACACAAGCAAATCCTTACTGCTTTCCCATAACTCCAGTATCTCATACTGCTTATTTTTTTCTTTCTGCAGATCATGAAAAATTAATGCTGCTGCCCATTTCCACTGCAAGTCAACATTAAGCATTCACAAATGCATCTAAAAAAATGGGGCAGAGGGGAACAAATCCCCCAAAGTCAAATATTGATATTTTCTTCCACTGAAGATCCAATGCCCTTAATGAATCAGTGTCACATATAAATAGAGCTCATTTGCAAAACTGATTCCTATTTCAAAGGAAAGATAACGGGTTCTGAAATGAGTTAACTAGTATTACTGTAAGTGCAGAAACGCTACAGTTTGCATTTGTTAGATAACGGGTTCTGAAATGAGTTAACTAGTATTACTGTAAGTGCAGAAACGCTACAGTTTGCATTTGTTGCTACCACCATACACGTATATTGCCTAGTTGAAAAGTTAAAAAAACTCATAGTAAAACAATGCACTCATCATAAAATATATTTATGCAACTCTGTTAGGGCAGAAACGCACACACTAACAGCATCAGCAGTAAAAAAACACGGCAAACGAGAGAATTAAAAGTGGAGAATCACTCGTAAAATATCAAGACTTGTCTAAACTATTTGCACTGTTACTAAAAAAATAAAGCTGTCTGCATTTGGCACAAGAACAGCAAGACCCTCCCACACTCTACCTTATCTGTGCACTTCGACCTAAAGACTGACCGACGCTGGTAACTGTGACAGAAAATTAAAAATATATATTCAAAAACAGCAGGATGCAATTTTGTTTTTCCCATCATACATCATTTTTCTCTCCCCTTCTTAGTAAGACACTTTCTAAGCAACACGTATATAGCACTCCTCAAAAGATTACTAAAACTGTACAGAAATATAAATATGCTGTAAGTGAAACCCCCATCACATCTCCAACAGGTTTCTCGGGCTACACCTGGTTTCCCCAGGACACCCGACTGGCCTGCACCTGTCCAAAAGGACAGCTTAAAGGCTCCGGTAACAACAACATAAAAGCTGCAGTCAAAAACCTTTGCAGGAAACAGTTAGACAAACATCCCAACTTTAATACTGCTCCAGGTCCCAATATGCATAGACAAATCACGTAACACTGTCAAGAGTTACCTGCTGTCCTGGTTGCCCAGCGTCCTCCGAAGATGCCATGTTTCCAGACTCTACTAATCGAACTTAAAGCGAATACACAACAACCGAACAGGCTGCAGAGACGAAGACAAATCGAGCGATGAAAGCAAAGGGGAATAAATGAATGAACAGGAGACTCGGAGTCGGAGATATAGTAGGTGGTGTTTGTGCAAGATAATCGCAACCGCTGTTTTTCCCTTCAAAACGTTATGCAGAATGGCCTAATGTAATACAGCTACGGAATTAAAACGCGATCATGTATGCGTTTTAAACAAAATTTGTAACTGTATGAAAATCAAACGGTGTTATCCATGATATGTGTTTTAAACTAAATTTGCAACTGTGTGAAAGTGAAACGGTGTTGTTATCCATTATATATATTTTAAGTTTGTATATCCGTAAATATTTCTTCTTCAAGAATTGGTATCTTTCACTGAGTTTCCTTCTGTATTAGTTTAATTTAAAAAGTATATTAACTTTCTTAAAAGGCAGTGAAGGAACAGGATCCATGTGGAATTAACTACATAGGCTTCTCCACCTTCCTAACCCTCAGATTTTTATTTAGGAGAGAGGTTGTGTGGTCTAGTAAATGGTGGGACTTTTAAGGGTGAAGTACGGAGAGAGGGACACTTAAAGACAGTCAACAAAGTAATTTAAACCATACCTCTCAGCAGTACATTTTGCTGCTCCTCATAAAAGTTGTGGTTTTCTGACAAATTATTCAGGATTGAAGTCCCTAAATAACAGCAGGCATTTGAGTTTCAGACTTTATACACATCGGAAAATGCATGCTAATACTAAACCTGTTAATCTAGCAACTTTCTAATTTTATAAGAGCAATATTTAAAAAAAAATTCCCAATTTTTGGTCCTTTGAACCCGCCCCCACTGGTTTGGCTTTGTCCAGATTTAGTGTGTTTAGAGGCTGAGGGGTATGATTTAAACCAATGTCTAGTTTTCATTTTAGAAGTCTGAACCAGTTCAGCTTCTGGTAGTTGTCATTAATTACACAGCCTGGAATAAATGAAGCTTGCAACAAAATGTCAGTGAAAAGCATGGGGTAGTGGATATTTGGTTGCACGATCCTGAGATTTTGGACACAAGCCCTGAAATGCACTTCAAAATCCTGAATTTTAGGATCAATCCCTGATAGCTTCCAAGCATACTACAAACCTCATTATCTACACCAAAGCTGAATCTGAAAGGGCTGGGTAAAGTTTTTGTTGCTGTGCTCATGTGAATTTACTCATATGCTGCTTAAGTCTGACAATGCATTGTGATTTTATTAAATTGAACGGACAGTGTTTTCCTTAATCTTGACAATACACTGTGACTTCATGAATGCTGACCTAAAACTGTGGGCTCCTTTATTTATCATGTTTGTTTATTAGAAAAGTAGACTGAAGGATAGGAGAATAGAATACAAAATGGGATGTGCACGAGATGAAACTAAGTGCAGATAAGAGAGTTGTAATGGCAGCAAATTGTGGAAATCAGAAGAAGTAGAAAATTGAGACACAGGAAGAAAATAGAGCAGGTAAACAGCTTCAAGATTCCATGAGGATGATTCAAGAGAAGGGAAGTCTGAATGAGGTCAAGGCTAGAATCAGAGGGGCTGCAGCCAATTGACACAATATCCAGGAGTAATGTGTGACAGAAGAATGCCAAAGAAGCTTAAAAGTAAGGTGTACATAAAAGCGGTGTGACCACTTCTACTGTATGGTATAGAAACCTGGGCAGCAGACCTTAAAACTGTTCTTATTTTGGAGATACATTCCTATTTTCATACCTGATTTATATGTCCCTATGTTTGGAGGTATGTCCCTGTCCCTAGGCTTGATTTACCCAGTCACAGAATTTTCTGAATCCCCCTCATCACATGTGCTCTTTGAAACTGTCTAGTACACAGAAAATAAAGGCAATTTGTTCCTATTTTCAGTATCTGCTATTTGAGAGGTGTGTTGGGCAATAAATGTAGAGCAGCTGAGGAAGCAAGAGGTGATGAAGATGAAGTGCTGGAGATGGGTGATAAGATGCACACTGTGATATAGATGAAAAAATGAGGACATCAGATCAGATGCCCAAGTAGTTCCAATTGCAGAGAAAGTCAAAGATATAATTTTCTTGGGATTTTGTCATATACCTTCTCCAAGTCTAGGAATGCCCAGCTGGACTACTAGAGAAAGCATATAACAAGGTCCCAAGAAGGATGATTTTTGGCAGTCCTGCAAAAGGTCAAAGTCCCAGAAACACTGTTAGAATTGCTGCAGGCTGTATACAAGGACCCAGCAGCACAAGTGTGAACAGTGTTTAGACTCACAAAGGGGTTCACAGTGGTCATGGGTGTGCATCAGGGTTCAACTGTAAGTCCACTGCTTTTCTTACTGGGATGGCCTACATTGGCAGACATTGGATGGATAGTGTCACTTTTGTGTTAGGACATGAATAAAAGAGTCTTCGTGGGTTCTGTTCAAGCAGCTTTGCAAAATACAAACGCATTACTATTGTTGACTATTGACTGTAACTTAAGTAACTTATATACAATTAATGACTATAATTATGTATGCTCACTCCCTAGCCGCTTTTACAAAATGGCATTAAGGTTGTGCACGTGTGCCGGTTATATACGTGCACGTACAGCCTCGCATGCTTCTTAAAGATATAAGCACACGCACTTTACACTCTGATCTACATCGTCCATGTTTGGGAAATAGACCATGCAGTTGTTATGAGACTGGCGTGCAGAAATCACAGGTAATCCATAGACATGCATTATACAATATTAAACATATAGGTATGTACAATCAAGTCCATGTTGCTGCATATTTCACAATTGGTTTAGACACTTGTCCATATCGTGTGACATAAAATTGGGAAGTGGATTTAGCAACTGAGACCGTTTCTGCAAAATGGTTGACCTGTGGAATGTTCAAATCATTTTCTGAAACAGAATCAGACTTTTGAACACATTCTGGTGTGGTAACAGTGTCTGACTCATTCTTCAGGTTAGAGGTTTGCACCACAGATACAATGTCGTGGTCGCAATGATGATGATGGTTCTGGTAAAGGAAGAAGATGTTTGCGATTCCACCTATACTCCATTCCTTCGGAATTTACCAAGTAAGATCTCTGCTCAGCAGAGATGCCTGTAATCTGTCCTATTTGATCAAAAACGTTTGTTGTCTGGATTCGTACCATCTCTTCTTCCCTCAATGGAAAAAGTAATCTGCTCAAGCTGTCGTAACTAGATTTCTGGGTATTATGCTTCTTAAACCATTGAACCTTGATGGTTTTTGTTCTTCGACTTAGGCTGCAACAAATTTGAAATAGCGTAGTTCTAGTTTGGCTGGAAAATAGTCTTTGAGCAGGTGAGCCAGGAATATCATCATGGAGTATGTTTCTGAAATTAAGCAAATTCAAGAAGACATCGGTATTGTCATGCTTTGACCTTTCATGTAATTGCTTTGCACTCTGTACTGCTCTTTCAGCTAGTCATTGGACTGAGGATATTCAGGACTACTTGTGATATGTACAAAGTCTCATTCTTTTGCAAATTTCTGAAACACCTGGCTAGTAAATTGAGTACCATTGTCAGAAAAAAGTTTGTGTGGACTATCATGCACTGAGAAATGACGTTTCAACTTAGAAATAACAGCAGTTGAGGTTAAGTTTGGTAGTAGATCAATCTTGAACCAATTTGACTAAGAGTTTACCAACACTAAGTAGTGTTGATTGTTCCACTCAAAGATATCAAGTTGTTAGAGTAGACCAAGGTGTTTCAGGAACTGGACTTAGATGAAGTGGTTCTCTTTGTAAATGCAGTCTGGTACTATTGTATACTGAACTGAACAAGTAGAAAGAAATCTTTCAATGTCTTTTGATAATGAAAGCCAAAATACTAATTCTCATGCTCTTCTCTTAGTGGATGTGGCTCCTGGGTGACCACGATGCAAAATCTGAATATATTCTTGTTGTAAGGAAGCAGGAATAACAATTTTAGGATCGTTGAAAATAATGCCATCTTCCATCAACAATTTATCTTTGTATGGAAAATACACTTGCATCTCAGGTGATACACTAAATTGCTTTGATGGCCATCCAACATTAATATAATGATTGAGCTTCTATGAAATAAGTCTGAGTGTGCTCTCTTAACTCATCAGGTCTAGTGGTGGAAAAATTACGCACTGACATCACATCAGTCAGAATTCTCTGCATCAAGCTGTTCTGTTGTATTTCTTGGAAATGTGGATAAGGTATCAGCCAGATAAAGCAATTTGCCTTTAGTGTAGACCAATTTGAAATTATATTTTTGCAGTTTGAGCATCATTTTTTGTAATCTTGCTGGAGTGGAATGCATAGGCTTCTTTAGAATAGTGATAAAAGGTTGATGATCAGTTTCAATCTGAATAGCTCGACCATAAATATAATCATGAAACTTGGAGCGTGCATATATTATTTACCAAAAGTTCCTTCTCAATTTGAGCATAGTGCATCTCAGTTTGCGTTAGTATTCTAGTTGTATGGGCTACTGGTCTACCCACTTGAAGTATAACTGCACCTAGGCCAAATTTTGAAGCATCACATAAAAGAATAACTGGTTTGTTCACATCATAGTATCTTAACATAGGTGAGGTAGCAATTTTCTGCTTAAAGTCTTCAAATGCCTTCTGATGATGTTCCAGCCATGACCATGCAACATTTTTGTGTGTTAGCTCTCTTAAAGATGCTGTCAACTCACTGAAGTCTGGTATAAATTTGCCTAAGTAATTGGCCATGCCCAGAAAACGCTGTACATGTTTTACCCCGTCTGGCACTGATATCTCCTAGAATAGCTGCTTGCTTGGTCGGGTCTGGTCTTAAAGCCTGTACTTGCAAACAAATGTCCTACATGTGTAACTTCTGGAAGTCTGAATGTGCACTTCAGAGGATGGAGCTTTAAGTTCACTTCACGTGCTCTATCTAGAACTTTCTTTAGGTTTCTGTCATGCTCTACTATTATGGCACATGGATAACCCAAAAAAATTTGTTCCATTGCACGCTGAAAAACTTCACTTGCAGAATTTATTCTAAATGGCATCCTTAGAAATCAGTATCTGCCAAACGGAGTACAAAAAGTAGTTAGAAATGAGGATTTGCGATCAAGCAACACTTGCCAAAATACACTTCTTTGCATCCAAAACAGAAAATGCAATGGCATTTGGTATTAGAGCTGCAACATCTTTGTGCGCATTGGATGATACGGTCTTTTTAATGCTTTATTCAAATCTCTTGGGTCAGTGCATATTCTGATTTCATCTGAGCCTTTTTTGTGAGTGGCCACCATGGACAACACCCATTCCGTTGGTTTTGTGACTGGACAAATCATACCTTGCTGTACCATTTTATCCATCTGAGCTTTAACTTTATCTTGCATATTTATCAGAACTCTTCTTGCTGGGCTGACTACTGGAGTGACCTCTGGGTCTGACTTTGTGGAATACACAACTGGAAGTTTTCCCAAGTTGTCATAAAAAAAATCAGCATATTCTGAGAAAATGGCTTGTGAAAAATTAGAACTTGGAACTGCACTTATGTGATGAACTTCTTTAGCAAAAAAAAGCAGATTCATTTTTAAACTATCTTTGAGACCCAGTAAAGATTGATAACCAAACTGCAAACCACACCAAAAATAGAAGAAGAGGAACAGCTGAAGTGTACTAGAATAATCCTTTATTAACGTTGAGCTCTTTTGTCCGTAACCATGAATGAACAGGACTTCATCAGAACAATTACTAAGTCAAGTCACCTCCCTTAAATACACTAAATTGTTCCAATTAAACAATTAACCTATTAGAAATACAAAAAACTTTTTAAGACATTACATAAACTATGTATATGTTTGATAAAAATAATAATAATAACATAATTTGTATAAAAATGTGTTAACATTCACAAACAAAACAGTGAATGTAAGACTACAAAAAAATCCATAATGTTTCATTTTCAAAATACTTAAAATACTAATACATTCATTTAGTCCTGGCATTGCTGTAGCATTAAGGAGCAGCTGCCATTGAAGTTCACAAGCTTCTAATTGTTCAGAAACCATCCTCCCCTGTTGATTACTACAGAGATGTTGTACTACTAAAATTTTAAATTATGATCACTGTACATTTGGATGTGTTCGTAAATTCTACTTTTGAAATTCCTGGAAGTCTTGCCTAAATAAAAGGTGGGGCATTTTGTACATTTAACAATATAAACCACATTCTTTGATAAACAATTAAATTGTGAATGAATCTTAAAATTATTAAGCATAAATATGTCACTGGTTTCTAAAAATATATCTACACTGTCTGCATCTACTGCATTTAAAGTTACCAGCATTAGTGTTGGACTGATCTGCATTGCCGTAGTTTTGACTCCTTTCTAACATGTCAGATCCCTGTTAAATGTAAACTTTGGAGTCTGACCAAACAGTTGCAGACGTAAATCGTCTGAAGTTAATAAGGCCCAGTTTTTCCTGACAATATTACAAATGTGTGGTGCTGTTAAATTATATATGAGGGTAAATGCAGAATGACCACCTTCTTTTTTAGACATTAGGTTAACCTCTCTAGTTGAAGTACTGTTGGACAAAATAGGTGAAAAAATATTCTCATGTCTCTTAAACAAATTCTCATTTTTTATGGAAAGTAACAAGGAGTTAGGATAATCCCTCACCCTAAACATATCCAAAATGAAATCAATCTCGTTATTGAAATCCATATCTCTGGTCACCATCCTCGCTGCCCTTACGAGTTGCCCTTTGACTACTGCTCTTTTTTGAAAGCCAGGATGGCAACTTGAGTATTCCAAACAGGAATTAGAAAATGTTGGTTTTCTAAATATTTTTAAGGCTAGCGAGTTGGTGTTGTAGTCAATAAAAAGCTCAACATCCAAATAATTGATAACATTGGGACTATAATGATGATGTGTGGATTTTAGAAAAGTCCACTGTGTTATTAATAAAGTGAAAACAATTCACATAAATTATCAACTGTGTCATGCCAAATGAAACAATGTCATCCAAATATCTGGTGTATTTGGAAATATATACCCAGTAAAGATTGCACTGGCCTTCGGAATATATAGAATAACAAGTTGTAACAGTTCTCAGCCAAATAACATGAAAGTATCAGTGAACCTTTGGTTTGAATTTCTTCACCTCCGTAAGCAACAAGTCTTGCACTATTGGTTGCATTGAGTTTTCATTAGTTCTCACTCTTGCAAATGTGTCTGCTTATATAACATTCCACTTTGACCCAGTGTAAACTTTGAGCTCTGTGGATTTTCCATTGATCCGGACAGTACAAAACACTTTACTTCTTCTTAATAAGTTTACTGCATCAGCTCTTTCACCAAGCACTGATACACCATCTACATAGGAAGCTGACTGTTTCGGCTGTACTTGATCAGTTTGTTTTTTTTTGTGTGGCTTTTCTTTACAACTGCGTGAGGCTTACTTGATTTGCAAAACTGTAGGAAATTATTCAATTTTTTACACTTGTGACATTGCTGACCATATGCTAAGCACTTCTCTCTTTTAGACTCATGATTTGCACCACAAGTGCGACAGTTAACAATAAAGATAGATTTAGGTTTTGTTGATTCATGTTTGTACTGCACTGAGCTGGCGCTGGAGCCTCCACCTTTCCAGGAACTTTCCAGAAAACCTTGTGGCTTTTTTGGAAATCCTGTAGCTGCCATGTGCTTAGGCCTGCTGTTGTTTGCCATGTGTTGCATACTATCTACCTGTGCTTGGGAACCCAACTGAAACCATGCTCTTGTCACTCATAAGCATACTTGTGTAGTTCTCTGTCAACTCATGGATTTGACAAATCTATCTTCTCTGGTGTTCCCAGGCTAACAGAAACTACATTTACATTCTTTACACCTGGCTAGAAACCAGAGCAATAAAGGACATTTATATATGCCAGATATAATTTTGTAGATAATTGTCATTTGTAAATATTAATGTAAGCCACAGGTTTGTTCTCTTAGATGTAAAAAGACTGCATTGGATATTGAACTGTAAAAAAGTAACAACAGTGCACTCTGCTGTATGAAAGCTAAGTCAAGCATTTTGTGACTGTCTTTGATGTCAAAATTCGGAGCTGATATGTCTAGAGGGAGGCATCCTGCCTATTGTTTTAAGATCAGAGTTAATGGCTAGAATTTGCATATATAAATGTCCTTTATTGCTCTGGTTTCTAGCCAGGTGTAAAGAATGTAAATGTAGTTTCTGTTAGCCTGGGAACACCAGAGAAGTGTGAAGAATGATGTCATGGAAAGCATCTCTGTGTTATGAATTTAAAGAGAGAGATTCAGAGAGCTCGGAGCATTTTGTCTTGAGAACATCCAACATTATCAGCACTGCTTTGCTCTATATGTACGTCTATTTTAGAACTGTGTTTTCTCTTCAATATAGTTAGGAAATAGGAAGATTAGACTAATTTGTTTTTCTGTGATGTCAGAACTTTTCTATGGTATTATTTTAAGTATTTCTCTGTGATCTCTGAACTCTTTAGTAGCACAGTGTAGTAAGAAGTATTGTCTTGTATTTTTATTTATGATTAAATATTTTTAAATCTTTCAACTGTGGCTGTTTTATGTAGAGTTAATTTAAGCTCTAGAGTACATTGCATGTATACAGTGATACTGTACAATGTCACTCTAATAAGTCTTGACTGTTCAGTCACACTTACCATTTGGATAATAATATTGCACAGTAATAAATGGACACTATTTCAGAAGGGCCTTTGAGTAGCTGATATTAGTGGGTGGTGGTAGCTGGTACTACCTTTTAGACTGGGCAAAAAAGGGTCACAGCTAGAGAACCTGTGCCAGCCTTCCCCAGGAGTGTCTATGTGGTTGTATATAACTCATCTCTAAGTGTGTGTGTGTGTGTGTGTGTGTGTGTGTGTGTCAGCTACTTGGGCATGGACTCAAAGTACTGGTTGGACAGAGGGTGCTGGAGGATTTAGCTTGCTCATTAGGCTGATATCTGGACCCTATAGCTGTGCCAGTGGGGATTCTTTTTTGGTACCTGGAGAGAAAAGGAGAAACCAGCCCCAGACTGACTGTGATCTCTGTGTACTCTGAAGGGAAATTGTACTTTACTGTGTGTGTATTTATTATCTTTTCCCTATATGGATGCCCCCTCAATGGTGTGAGTGGTGAGGATTGAGGCTCCTTAATTGCTGGGCCAGGGCACGGGTGTCACAATCTCTATAGCTTTGCTCAATGCTAAATCACTGTCACGAAGTAAAATCTTTCTCACAGCAGTACTGTTAATATCACATACAAGCCTGTCCTTTATCAGCTCACCTTTTAGATCACTAAACCGACACGTCTTAGCTCTGTTTCTCAAGTCAGTTATATAAGCTGCAAATGTCTCCCCTGGTTTCTGATCTCTTGTGTAAAACAAATTTCTCTCTAATGTAATATTTGTCTGGGACTTGCACTTCAAACACTCAGGATCTTCCCTTGATTCATCTTATACAACAGTATGGCAGTCTGCACCTTCCCTTTCATATACTGCTGATGCATACACAAATGAATGCTGTCTTTCTATGGCCTCTGACCCAGCTAGGTTTAGCAAAATGAATGCCCTTGAGTGTGCATCTCTATCTGCATAAGCTGTTTGTATGAAAATATTGTACTCTTGTTCAGATATTCTCCAGTTCTCTGCAATATTCTGATCAAATACAAGTGGTAGGGGTTTTTGAAATCCATCTGCCATATTAACACATACCAGTGAATGGGTTTGCAAATAAGCATAAACATACACACATGCACATACGCCAGAATTATTGCCAATAATTGTCCAATGCCTTTGTAGTCTGAACTTAAACCTTTGTTGGGCTTTTTGGAATTATGCAAATGAACTCGTAGTACTTTCGAATAACTGGCCTTTGCAAAATAAACTTCTCAGGCTTTTCAACACTTTACTGAACTTTGCAAAATAACTTCTCGGGCTTTTTGATGCTTACTGGACTTTGCAAAATCATTTCTCGGGCCTCTTGATGCTTTCAGAATATTATCAGTAAAGGCAGAAATGCTAAAGTAATACACCATCACTTGTTATACTTTCGAATTTTATTGGTAAAGTCAGAAATGCTAAAGTCATTTACCATCATTTGTCAAAGTCATCACTTTAAGAAATATTCGAGAACTTTACGATGCAACTGATTTACTCACGAGTGCTGTAATACTGATGTCGTCTTTTCCAAGAAAACACCTCTTATCAGTGTAAGAAACAGGCCTAGCAACTGCACAATGCAAATAAATTGAACAGCTGTTGCCCAAACTCAATAACTTTCAAAGTAATTGTAGTTTGCTAATAACTGCATGCAGCACGTTGAAATGTCCCCAAAATGGTGGTACCTTACTATGCAACTCTTTACAGTACAAGGAGCGCTCTGTAATGGCAGTACTTTGCAAATAGACTCACCTAGCACACGAAACATTTTCGAAATGGCTATGCTTTGACTGTATTACACGAAGCAGTTGCACTTTGCACACAATTAACTCTTTTAAATACATGCACAGTAATAAGCACCCACTGTAAGCACTTTTACACACTCTGAGATACTTTGAATAAATCTAGTTATGCCCTTGATACACTATGAAGTCATAGTTATGCCCAAATACAGCACTTTGCCAAAACACATAGTCACCTTGCTTTATTTTTGCTTACTATACCCTTTTATTTTCTTATTGTAATCAATTTGCTCATTTAAGCCCTTTTTATGCCCAGTACACTTTTGTTGTGCTTGTTTTACTCTAAACATGCTCAACTTTGCCTTAAACACACTCGTTTTGCTTAAAACATGCTAGTTTTTTTGCTTTAAACATACTTGTTTTGCTTTACAGTTCATGATTTCATCAAGTACTTTTATCTTAAACATTTTCTTTTGTTAACAAACTTTTTGTACTTTCTGCTTGCCTAATATTGCAGTTTGAGCCCTTGTAATGCCCCTTTATTGTCTTTAGTATTGAGTATATATTTTGTGTTATTTCTCATTATCTTTCTGGCTATGTTTGTGCTCTTTTCTCTCGGTTTTAACTTCTTTACATCTCATGGCTGACACCATGTCACTTTCGTGTTAGGACACGAATAAACGAGTCTTTATGGGTTCTGTTCAAGCAGCTTTATTATATACAAACACATTGTTATTGTTGGCTATTGACTGTAACTTAAGTAACTTATATACGATTAATGACTATTGTGATGCCCGTGCCCTGGCCCAGCAATCAAGGAGCCTCAATCCTCACCACTAACACCAGTGGGGGACATCTCATATAGGAGGAAAGGATAACAAATACACACAGTAAAGTGCAATTTCCCTTAAGAGCATACAGAGATCACAGTCAGTCTGGGCGGGTTGCTCCCTTGCTCTCCAGGTCCCCAATAAGACTCCCCACTGGCATAGCTATAGGGTCCAGATCTCAGCCTAGTGGGCAAGCTAAAACTTCCAGGACCCTCTCTGTCCAACCAGTGCTTCGTGTCCCTGCACAAGTAGCTGACACACACACACACACACACACACACACACACACACACACACACACACACACTTTGGGATAAGAGTTTATACAACCACACAGACACTCCTGGGGAAGGATGGCACAGGTTCTCCAGCTGTGCTCCTTTTCTGCCCAGTCTAAAAGGTAGTACCACTTGCCACCACCCACTAGTATTTATCAGCTACTCAAAGGCCCTTAAAAGGGTGTCCAATTATTACTGTGCAATATTATTATCCGATTGGCAGTATAGCCCACGGCTAAAGTTATTGGAGTGGCTTTGTACAATTTTACCAAAGGCATGCAGGTACTCTAAAGAGCTTAAATTATCTTTACAAAAACAGCCACAGTTGAGAAGGTTTAAAAATATTTAATAACAAATAGTCAAAACACAAGACAATACTTTTTACTACACAGTGCTAGTCAAGAGA
The DNA here is from genome assembly GCF_019279795.1 of Protopterus annectens. Lineage (NCBI taxonomy): Eukaryota > Metazoa > Chordata > Ceratodontiformes > Protopteridae > Protopterus > Protopterus annectens. Next base: position 1,704,844,766 of record NC_056729.1, on the reverse strand, counting down.
TAAGAGATCACATAGAAGTACTTAAAATAATTTCATAGTACAGTTCTGACATCACAGAAAAACACTTAGTCTAATCTTTCTAGTTTCTAACTATTTCTAAGAGAAAACACAAGTCTAAGATAAACTTACATATAGAGCAAAGGCAGTGCAGAGTTGGATGGTCAAGACAAAATGCTTAATGCTCTCTAAGTATCTCTGTTTTTAAAATCACATTCCTGGTTCACATTACATCGTTCTTCACACTTTCCTGGGTTCCCAGGCTGACAGAAACTACATTTTGTAGTAAGCTCACACCTGGTCAGGAAGCAAAGCCATAAAGGACATTTATGCAGTTCTGGCCATTAACTCTGGCCTTAAAACAATAGCAAGAATTCCTTTACCTAGACATACCAGAGCCAACTTTAAAGATCAAAGACAGTCATAAAATGTTTGACTTAGCTTCCTGACAGCAGAGTGCACTGTTGTTACATTTTTTTCAGTTTCACATGTAACACTATTTTTTCCCATTTAAGACAACAAGCCTGTGGCTTTCATTAATATGTAAAAATGACAGAATTATCTATAAAATTCTATCTGGTTTGACTGGCAGCCTTCACATCCCCCCACCCCCGGAGAACTCAAGCTAGTTTTTCAAGTGACGCTTGAGAAATGCTGCTAGAGAGGGTTAGGTCTGAGTATACCTTACCCCATTCCCTGTCTTGAGAGCCCATCTGCATTGGCATTGCTAATCCCACTGCATTGTTGCACTGACATATCATATGCTTGCAACCTTAGGCTCCATTTTAGCAACTTGGCCTTTTGCTGGCTGGCTCTGTTCTTCCTTGTCAGGTCTGTGAGGGGAGCAGCTATGGTAATATAACTGGGGATGAACTTTCTGTAGTACCCTGCTGTCCCTAAAAATGCCCTCACCTGCTTTTTAGTAACAGGTGCAGGCCATGCCTGAATGGCTTCCACTTTGGCAGGTTCTGGCCTTATCTTACCACTCCCCACTGTATGTCCTAGGTAGGAGACCTCTGCCATACCCACCTGACATTTGCTCGGCTTAATGGTCATCCCTGCCATCTGTAGTCTGCCCAGCACCTCCCTGACATGCAGAAGGTGCTGTGGCCAGGAATCACTGTAGATGGCAATATCATCTAGGTAAGCAAGGGCAAACCCTCCTGTTCCTGCTAGGATATGATCTACCAGCCTCTGGAAAGTCGTTGGGGCATTCTTCATCCCAAAGGGCATCTTTGTGAACTCATACAAGCCAAAAGGAGTCACAGAGGTTGACTTCTCTCTAGCACTGGGAGTCAAGGGCGGCTGCCAGTAAACCTTGGTAAGATCAGTGGTTGTAAGATACTTAGCCCCACCCAGCTGCTCTAGGACCTGATCTGTCCTAGGCATGGGGTAAGCATCTGACTCTGTGTGACTATTTCATTTCCTGTAGTCCACACAGAACCTTGTGCTGCCATCCCTTTTTGGCACCAGCACCACTGGGGAGGCCCAGGGACTGTTGGACTCTTGAATCACCCCTAGTTCCAACATCTCCTGTACCTCCTCCCTCAGAGTCTGTTTGACTCTCTCAGGCACTCTATAAGAGGCCTGCCTAATAAGCCTTTGGGGTCCTGTGTCCACCTGGCACTGCCCCAGGAGGGTGCACCCTGGTTTCCCAGTAAACATATCCCCACATTCCTGAAACACTGCTCGGATTTCTCGAACCTGGGTAGGAGGTAGCTGCTGGGACATTGCTACCCCTTCCACTGAGGTGTCAGCCCGAGTCTCACTGAGGAGATCAGTCCGAAGATCTCCCTCAAACTCCTCCTGCAATCTCCTGCAAATGCTCAGCACAAGGGCTTCCCTATCATGGTAAGGTTTCATCATGTTAACATGGTACAATTTGTGCCCCTGCCATCTGCCTAGCAGTTCCACCATGTAGTTAACATCACTTACCTTTCTTGCCACCTTGTAGGGTCCCACCCAAGATGCTTGCAGTTTGTTGTGTCTGACAGGAATGAGAACCATTACCTGCTGCCCCACAGCATACTCCTAGCTTGAGTATTCCTGTCATACCACACCTTTTTCTGTTTTTGGGCTTCTGCCAGGTTCTCCTGTGCCAAGCCCATGAGTTTCCTGAGCCTTGTCCTGAAGTTTAGGATGTATGCCACAACAGACTCCTGTGAGACTCACACTCACCTTCCCACTCATCTCAAATTAAATCTAGAGGTCCCCTTACCCTATGCCCATACAGCAGCTCAAAGGGTGAAAAACCTGTGGATTCTTGGGGAACTTCTCTGTAAGCAAACAACAGATGGGGCAAATATTTGTTCCATTCCCTCTTAAACTTATCTGGAAATGCCCGTAGCATGGACTTGATTGTAGAGTTTAACCTCTCAACAAGACCATTAGTCTGGGGATGGTAGGGGGAGGTCTTCATGTGCTTCACCCCACAGGACTTCCACAGACAAGCCAGCAGGTCTGACATGAAATTGGCACCTCTTTCAGTCAGTATTGCTTTTGGGAACCTACCCTGCTGAAAATTTCTAACAAAGCATTTGCCACCTTCTCTGCCTCAATGGAGGACAAGGCTACCGCCTCAGAGTATCATGTAGCATAATCCACTACCACTAGGATATACTTTTTCCCTGTGGAACTTGGGGTACTTAGAGGACCCACAATATCCATAGCTACCCTCTGAAATGGCTCCTCAGTCACAGGCAAAGGCATCAAAGGAGCTGTCACCTTGTCTCCTGCCTTGCCTACCTTTTGGCACTGCTCACAGGTCCTGCAGTACACTGTTACATCTCTGGAAATTCTAGGCCAATAGAAGTTCTGCATAATATGCCTCTTTGTACGTTTTATGCCCATATGACCTGCAAAGGGAATATCATGGGCTATGGCTAGAAGTGCCAGAAAGTAGGCACTAGGCACTACAAACTGCTGTACTCTCTCACCTTCCAGCCCTCCCCCAGGAGTCCACTTTCTGTATAGTAACCCTTTGTCCCAATATACTGATTCCCCCTCTCCTTGAGAATCAGGTGCCTCCCTAGCTTACCTGCCTCAGGCCTTGCAATCTAGGGTCTGAGAGCTGAGTCTGTCTCAACTCTCACCTTGTAACCCTTCCCAGCTTCCCTTCCACAGGAAGTCTGGCATCCTCGGACAGTGGTGCCTCACTGTCAGCCTGGGTACTACTACTCACCTCTACCTTTGCAGTCACTCTGTCCAAGGGACCATCAGTACCCCCAAGCAGCTGTGGTTCACCTTCAGTCTCACTGCTACAGTGTAGCTCCCTCCCTGAAGTAACTACCTCACCAGTCCTTGCTGCAAGTATGCACTCTGTATGGGTCACCCCCAGGCTACCAGACCCACATGCTTGTCTCCTAGCCTGACCGCGTGTAACTGCATAAGCACATGGTACTGCCTCATTCAAATCCTTCCCTATCAGGACATCTGCAGGGTGGTAGTTTGGTACCCCTGTTGTCTCAAGACAATCTACTATTGGCATTTTGTCTTTCCCACTTACTGGCTCTCTCACCTTTTGTTTCCCACCTTGCCTCTGTGGACATCTGTATGCCACATGGCCCCACTGGTTGCATTCAAAACATTTAACCCTAGCTCTTGGACATGTACCTGGACTAGTAGCTTCCCTTGCTACTGGCATATTCTGTTGGGGCAGTCTGTGCTGCCCACCCTGGGTTCCTTTAGACCCTTGAGCAGTACTGGGGGTCTCTTTCCTGTGCAGGGCTGCCCTGCTTGCTAGGTATATTTCTCCCTTCTTCCCCAACTCATCTGAAGTAGCACGTTGTCTATCAGCTAACCAGATCCTCATGTCCTCAGGCAAAGTGCTAAGGGCTTGTTCCCTCACCAAAAGGTCTGCCAGCTCTTCAAAAGTGGTGACCTGACATCCACTCACCCACCTATGGAAATACGTGCTCAGTTCAGCAGCATATTCATACACACTTTCATCTGACTTGCATCTATGCTCACAAAACTTTTTCCTATAAGTTTCAGGTGTTAGCTTAATCAATTCTAACAAGTGACTTTTAACAGCAGTGTAATCAAAACATGCAACAACAGACATTTTTGACAAAACAGTTACAGCTTTACCATGGTGTAAGGGGGTCAGGAACCATACCCAGAGCCTTTGGTCATCACTATACTGTTTGCATACCCTCTCAAACATATGAATGAAACTATCAAAATTATCCCCCTCTTTAAACTGCGGAAGAAATTTACTGACCTGTTGTGCTTCTGAGGTCCAGTTACACCCTTCCCCATTACCTCCATGACTCTGGCAAAGAGTCAGCATTTCCTTCTTATGCTGCCTCTGCCTCTCCTTTTCCTCAGCTTCCAGGCATAGCAGTTTCTCATTCTCCTCAGCCTGCAAACGTTGCAATCTCTCAGCTGCTTCCATCTCTAAATGCCTGGCATCCAACTCAAGTCTGTTTAGCTCCAGATGGATTTTTAAGTCCTCTGCAGAAATGTTGAGCTGTCCATTCTCCGAGGGTATTATATCTCCACTGCCAGTCTGATTGTCCTCCTGGTTGCTGTTTTTTGATGCAGCTGTAACCAAGGCTGCAATCAGGTCTGCCTTAGTCAGGTTTCCATGCACCAGTCCCCTAGCCTGGCAGATTTCAGCCAGCTGGCTCCTTGTCAGCTTTCCATACTTCTCTGCTGACATGCTGCCTGCTCACCCTGACTAACTAACCTAACAAAAGAAATAAAACAATTGTGATCTGAACTCTGAGTATTCATTGTGTGGCTGATTTAGAGCACAAAACACCTTCAAAGCTCACTGTACACCAGCTATAGATATTCATTCTACCCACACCACTACAAGCCAATTAGTATTTGCCAACCAATTAATATGTGATGTGGATATCCCACCACTGCCAAACAATTAATATGTCATGCCCATGCCCTGGTCCAGCAATCAAGGAGCCTCAATCCTCACCACTAACACCAGTGAGGGGCGTCTCATATAGGAGGAAAGGATAAGAAATACACACAGTAAGGTACAATTTCCCTTAAGAGCACACGGAGATCACAGTCAGTCTGGGGCTGGTCGGTCCCCAATAAGATTCCCCACTGGCACAGCTGTAGGGTCCAAATCTCAGCCTAGTGGGCAAGCTAAAACCTCCAGCACCCTCTCTGTCCAACCAGTGCTTCATGTCCCTGCCGAGGTAGCTGACACACACACACACACACAGTTTGAGAAGAGTTTATACAACCACACAGACATTCCTGGGAAAGGCTGGCACAGGTTCTCCAGCTGTGTCCCTTTTCTGCCCAGTCTAAAAGGTAGTACCACTTGCCACCACCCACTAGTATTTATCAGCTACTCAAAGGCCCTTAAAAGGGTGTCCAATTATTACTGTGCAATATTATTATCCAATTGGTAGTATAGCCCACGGCTAAAGCTGTTGGAGTGGCTTTGTACAATTTTACCAAAGGCATGCAGGTACTCTAAAGAGCTTAAATTATCTTTAGAAAAACAGCCACAGTTGAAAAGGTTTAAAAATATTTAATAACAGATAGTCAAAACAAAATGCAATACTTTTTACAACACAATGCTAGTCAAGAGTTCAGAGATCACAGAGAAATACTTAAAATAATTTAGTAGTACAGTTCTGACATCACAGAAAAACAGTGTAATCTTTCTAGTTTATAGCTGTTTCTAAGAGAAAACACAAGTCTAAGATAAACACATATAGAGCAAAGGCAGTGCTGAGTTGGATGGTCAACACAAACATGCTTAATGCTCCCGGATTCTCTCTGTTTTTAAAATCACATTCCTGGTTCACATTACCTCATTCTTCACACTTTCCTGGGTTCTCAGGCTAACAGAAACTACATTTTTAGTAAGCTCACACCTGGTCAGGAAGCAACGCCATAAAGGACATTTATGCATGCAAATTCTGGCCATTAACTCTGGTCTTAAAATAATAGCAAGAACTCCTTCACCTAGACAGGCCGGAGCCAACTTTAAAGATCAAAGACATTCATAAAATGTTTGACTTAGCTTCCTTACAGCAGAGTGCACTGTTGTTACATTTTTTTCAGTTCCACATGTAACACTATTTTTTTCCCATTTAAGACAACAAGCCTGTGGCTTACATTAATATTTAAAAATGACAGAATTATCTATAAAATTCTATCTGGCTAGGTTGGCAGCCTTCACAACTATGAACATGCATGCTCACTCCCTAGCTGCTTCTACATAATGGCACTAAGGTTGTGCACGTGTGCGGGTTATATATGTGCACGTACAGCCTCGTATGCTTCTTATATTAAGCACACACACTTTACACTCTGATCTGCAGACAGATCAACAAAGTTGTTGCATACAAATAATGTGACATTACAAGTAGCCTTTGAACAAGATAATGCATACAGTAGATAGGCAATTATCCAAACTATTTGGGACCTAGGGTAATTCAGATAATCAAACTGTTCAGATAATCAAACATACATTGAACCGGATAAAAACAAACTTCTAAAATTTCTCTGCAAGGAGGAAATATACTTTTCAACCATTCAGTGATTCTAATGGACAATAAAGAATATTTTTCACACATGAACAGGCTACAAGCTCAAAAAAGATGCGCAAGCGAATATGTATAATGTTTCCATATTCAGACTTAATGATTTTTCCTACCCAAAAACTTTGGAAGGCTGCATTCGGATAATTGGCATTTCTGCTAATCAGCGTTCTGATAATCGACTCTCTGATGTAAATAAATAAGTAATTGATGCAAAAAATTATGGATTGAAACTAAATGCCAAAAAATGCATTATCGTATCCTTTGGGAAGTCATCTACTCTGGGGAATTATCACATTGGCAATACATCCTTAAGAGTTGACCCAGTTGTTTAGAATTTGGGAACTTATGTTTATAGGTTAATAGTTATATACTAGGCTAACATGCACCAGACCTTTTATAAGCTTAGCTGTGTAACCCAACCACATTGTGTTACCACATACCTTGGGTGTCTGTTAGGAGGGTATATTAGTTTGGAGGTGGATAAGGGCTTTGGAGGGGTATGTTAGTTTGGTAATATTTTACTTATTTTCTGCCTCTGTCCATTAGAGACATGGGGGTCAGACCAGGGATGAATTTATGATTCCTCATCCAGGGGTCAAGGTTACATTTAAACAGAGTCATGGATGAACTCTGCTTCACAAGGATGGGGAGCCTATTCCTTTCAGACACATATCAGTCTTGCCAGCATGTTCTGTTTATGTTGCAAACAAAGTTTAAATTCTAGGCTCTAGTGTTTCTAGTGCTGTTCATTTTGTGGATATGCAAAAAATCCATTAGGGCTGAATCTGAGGATACCTTATATGCCAGGCATAGATCGCCTCTCGGTAACCTGTAAGAGACTGAGTATAGAGATAGGCCTTTAAGGCATTCTGTGTAGGAAAGTGGGTTAATACCATGGAGTCTCCCTTTGAGGAAACTCTGTGGGTGCACCAGCTATTACAAATACCTGGTAAGATACCTGCTGAAGGGGGCATTGTAATGAATGATGGGTCTGATAAGGCCAAGTAAAGTGGTACTATAACTTCATTGGACCTGGATGCCATACCCTCACTTATAAGTTGGCCAGCATAGAATGACTTTCTTACTGTCCTAGCTACATATCGATCAAAGGCCAGATTACTGTTTACATATGTTCCCATATCCAAAACTACTGGGTCAGCTCTTATGGGTGTGTTATGAATGGAATAATTAGCTTGTGTAGATGTTTTCCAAAAGGACACTATAATGCACTTCTTGGTGTTGAGTTTTAAACCATGCTGTGACACCCGTGCACTGGCCCAGCAATCAAGGAGCCTCAATCCTCACCACAAACACCAGTGAGGGGTGTCCATATAGGGAAAGGATAACAAATACACACACAGTAAAGTACAATTTCCCTTAAGAGCACACAGAGATTATAGTCAGTCTGGGGCTGGTTTCTTCCTTTCTCTCCTGGTCCCCAATAAGACTCCACACTGGCACAGCTGTAGGGTTCAGATCTCAGCTGAGTAGTCAAGCCAACACCTCCAGTACTCTCTCTGTCCAACCAGTGCTTCATTTCCCTGCCCAAGTAGCTGACACACACACACTTTGAGATTTGGTTTATATACAAACACACAGACACTCCTGGGAAAGGCTGGCACAGGTTCTCCAACTATGCCCCTCTTGCCCAGGCTATAAGGTAATAACTGCCACCAACTACTCTTTATCAGCTACCAAAAAGTCCCTTACCAAACAGTGTCCAATTTTACTGTACATTGTTACTGTTATCCAAATAGTAAGTGTGACCCAGGCCTAAGGCTATTGGAGTGGTTTATACAGTATCACCAAATACATGCAAGTATTCTAGAGCTTAAATTATCTCTACACAAAACAGCCACAGTTAAAAGGTTTAAAAATATTTAATAAATAATAAAAACATAAGCCAATACTTATTACTTCAACACAATAACATTACAGAGTTCAGAAATCACAGAAAATGCTTTAAAACAATATTGTAGGATAGCCTGACATAAATATAGAAAACAGCTAGACTAATCTGGCTTTATTCCTATCTGTCTCTAAGAGAAATCACTGTTCTAGATACTACTTACATACAGAGCAAGCAAGTGATGGTGAGTGGATGTTCTTACTAGATCCAAGACAAGATACAAAATGCCATTCTCTCTCTCTGAGATAGTCCTTAAATTGTTAATACACATTACTGCTGACTCATCTCAGATTACATCATTCTTGTCACTTCTACTTAAGTTTCCCAGGCTCACAGAACTTAAAATTTAACATTTCTTTGTGATTCTGCAGCTGCCAGGAACTCATAGCCATAAAAGACACTTTACATGTAAACCCTAGTAATTATCTGTGTCTTAAGACAATAGAAAGAAACTCGTAGCCCAGACATCCTGTCTCCTTCCTTGAGATCACACACAGTCGTAAAATTATTTGCTTATCAACTTTCTTCCAGCAGGGTGTACTGTGGATGCATTTTTGAAGCTCAGCACATACATTGTTTTCTTACATTTGTCAAACAAGCCTGTAGATCATATTAATATTTACAATGACGTATATTTATTTACACAATTCTATCTAGCCAGGCTGGCAGCCTTCACAACTTGCACATGGATGAACTGCAGGACACCATCCTGTTTAACCATCCTGGAGGTATATTTTATGCTGATGTAGATCAAGAACCACCACATTTAGACCCTGTCTGTGCTGCTGTTGGTCTAAATGTATGGAAAGGATTGTAGCCTTGCACTTCTGAAGTACTTTCTAGAGCTTTAAACCAAGTCTCAGTAACAGAACAGGTGCCTGTATTCTCCGAGCGAGAAGAAGAACTTGGGTGTGGAGTTTCTTGTTGAGGCTGCTAGCATTGAGCAGTAACACCTCAAGGTTGCTTTGAGTGGGTTTTTTTTTTTTTTTTTGCTATGTTAAAAATTTTGTAATTTTGGCATTGCCTAAAAATGGCTCTAAGGGGTAGATAAAGTTTTAGCCAATATCCAAAAGCTCAGGAGGGTCAGGTATAGACTATCCTTAGCAAAGCAATGTGGTCTGTTAACTATACCATCCCATACTGACAGATAATCCTCCTGGAATGACACTAGAAACTAAGTCAACTGTTGAAATTTATCTTTTTTTTTCATACGTGATGTCCTCTTTGATGAATGAATGCTGGTCAAAGCAAGGCACACACCTGTCTGCAACACATATTCAGAGAGATCCATAATGTCTCTTTTCATTTAGTCCAGTGATGTACATCTCAGGTTGTTTACACCCACATGGATTATGATATAATCACATTTGTACCTGTAGTGCAGTGACTTGTGATCTCATGGATCCTGGCTCAAGATAAGCAGCTGACTGCTTTCTACTCCTTGTCTAGCCTGGTGACCAGAGCATCTTTGTTTTGTACAATAGAATTCTTTATGACAAGAGTCCTAGGTAAAGTATTTGCTTGCCTTATGTTCTTCTGTTTTAGGGGACCATTGGATGTAGGCTTATGTGTGATGTTTCTTATTACTTCTGGAGTGCGCTTTAGAGATTGCTGAGGATAGACATTGCTGTTTGTAGTCTTATGAGACTTTGAAGTTTGGGAAGGTTTCTTTTAAGTGTCTCGGCATAAGATGGTCTATGTGTGAGTGGTGAGCTGTATGTGTGAAAGATGTACAGAGTGTGTGTGTTCATAACAGGTTTATATGACTTTGGATTTTCATAAACTCAAACTTCTATGGTCAAGACCACATGATCGAGTTTCCAAAAACTCAAAATGAAAGACAAAAACAAATCTATGTGCAGGGGGCAAGTCCCCTGCACCCCCACACCTCTGCAAATTATATATACCAACTATGAGATCACACTAAAGTGGGGAAAAGGGTGAATTCCCTGATCCCCACTGTACCACAATCTACATAGAACTGCTTCAAAGGGCAATTTACTGTTTTCCCCATTGTAGTGGGATCTCAGAGTTGATATATGTAATTTGCAGGGGTGTGAGGGGAGCGGAGGGGCTTGCCCCCCTGCACAAATGTAGATTTTTTTTTTTATTTTGAGTTTTTGGAAACTCGATCATATGATCTCAACCATGTGAATTTTGTGTTTCTGAAAAGTTGATGAAGTCAAATAAACCCATTCATGGCAACCTTGTTCGTAAGCAAGATTTATGCCTCCAAGGAATTTGTGTATGTACATCTCTCACATACTGTGTTAGTTCTTTTAAGGGTTAAATGGTTGTCTGAGAACATGAGACAATTGCTGCATTGTTTCAGGATGCCCACATTTACCAAGCTGGCCAAAAAGATATTTGGAAATTGCATATCCATGTAGTCCAGACCTGTATTAGGGTGGTTTATTATGGTTTAAGAACTGTGTTTTACAGAAGTCTCCTGGGGTGGTTTCTAGGGTCAAGTGCCGATGTTAGATAGGGCTAAGATATGGTATTTGTGCTGTTCGATGTGCAAATTAGCTGCTCTAAGCTAAACTCTGTGCAGTGCTTCACTTTGTTACAGGTTAGGGTCATAATATAGTTTTTAAGGTAAATTTGATGTTTAAGTATTTGCTTATCTACAAGGCACTGCCACAACACAGTATGCAGCTCCACACAAACACACCTAATTTATAACAAACAGAAAAAAGCAGAAAACTGACTCCTGTGCCATCTGGCCAATAAATGACTACACTTTGAGCATTCCTGGAGTGCTTCCCAACTCGGAGAGAGGACACAAACACCTTCTGCTAGTGATTGCCTGATCTTGGACTACCTAATGTAAAAGCACATAAAAAAGGGCTCCTAAGTGCAATTCAACATCTAAGTCCCTGGCTTTCAGTTTTCTTATGTGTTTCCCAACTCGGATATATCAGGCAGTCACCTACTACTACCATATGGACTATCCCAGTCCTCTTGATGTACAAAAACAAAAAAGGCTGCTTGAGAGTGTAATGCTACCACAAAAATAAATAAATAAACTACCTGGACAAGGTGATTTCAAGTCTTATGGAATTTAAATGACTTAAAGTGCAAAATCAACTAATAAAGCAAAATTAAAGCTGTAGAACTCTAAAGCAGTTAACTGTAGTACAATATAAAAATAAATTGCTTTTCTGCCAGTAAAGAAGCAGGATTAATTCAGGACCCCTTCACAGTGTAGCAATGGTGCCAAGCAGATGGGAGCTCTGGGAAAATGAGCAGGAGACAACGTGTAGTAAACAGGTTTATTCAAGTGCAGTACTTATGTGCTGGGTGTGCACTCACTATTATGGATCTATGGAAAACAGTGGGTGGGAAGAGTACTTTAATAGCTTACACAAAAGACAATAGCAATGAAAGGGGGAGGGACTTTGGAAATCAGATTAACATGCGTATCAGAGGCTAGAGTCACAGCCTTTTAAAAAAAATAACAGAAAAAGGGTTGGGGGTAGAGCAGACACAAAGAACAAGGGAACAGAAAGGCACTGGAATGCAACTTTAAGAAGTCAACTAATAAGCAGAATATAAGATTCTGGCATAAAAACTGGAATATAAACAACGATAAAAGCATTGAAACACCAGTTTTGGAGAATAATTTACAATACCCTCACTACTGTAATTCTACCAACATCTAAGGAAATTTACCAGTAGCACTATTTATGGAAAAATTGCAGTAATAAATGACTACATGAGGCTGAAATCTGGCAGTAGTTTACAGTTCTGCCGCAACTGCAAATTAAACTACAAGACTCAGGCCCCAGCCAGTATTCAAAATACAAACAGCTAGCTTTTACAAACAATTCTACTTATGGAGATAGAGGTGCAGTATAATGTATCTATCTGTATATATACGTATATATACATATATATACTTATGTATATATGTATATATGTATATATATATATATATACATATATATGTATATATATATATATATATATATATATATACATATTTATACACATATATATATATATATATATGTAGATATATATACATATATATATATATATACATATATATATATGTATATATATATATATTTATACATGTATATATATATATATATATATATATATATATGTATATATATATATATATATATATATATATATATATATATATATATATATATATATATATATATATATATATATATATATATATATATATATGTACACACATGTGTGTATATATATATATATATATATATATATATATACACACACACACACACACATATATATGTATATATATATATATATATATATATTATATATATACATACATATATATATATATATATATATATATTATATATATACATACATATATATATATATATATATATATATATATATATATATATATATATGAGTAAAATCCCATAAGTGGAGGAGCTCCCTGGTCAGCCTCAGTAAGAAGCTGAGATCCTTTTTAAGATCCTCCAATGCTAGCTACGAAAACATAATCGCCACTAATTCTAAGGACAGCCACAAAGCATTGTATAGCTATGTCAAGAATCTCGATGGCAACACCCAGATCTGATCTGAGTTACAGCACAACGGCAAGAAAATTACAGAATCAACTGATATTGCCAACATCCTGGCAGATAGGTTCAGTGCTAACTTTACCCCCCCATCCCCTAAAGGGCCCATATCTATACAGGAAGAATGCAGAGTCCCTGTAATCACAATACGCAGGTAAACGCTGCACTCTCTAAAGCCAAAAACACAGCATCCATGGGACCGGACAACATCCCAGGCTGCGTTTTACACGAACTTCAGAACGAACTGGCTTCCCACTTAAGCACCATGTTCAATAGTAGCCTTGCATCAGGCTTTGTGCCCACTGAATGGCACACAACAACAGTTATCCCACTTCACAAAGGGGGAGCCACCACTGATCCCGGGAACTATCGACCTATTAGCCTGACGAAACTGGTCTGCAAGGCCATGGAACGTATCATCATGGAACTCATAAAGAAAGACATTAGTAACCTCCAAACTATGGATCCCACCCAGTTTGGGTTTGTGAAAGGCAGATCATGCCTCCTGAACCTGATCGACTTCTTTGAGGCAGTCACCAAAGCCGTAGATGAGGGTAAGGTGGTTCACACAACCTATCTTGACCTCGCCAAGGCTTTTGACACCATCCTCCATTCTGGAATTATAGCTAAACTCACTAAACTAGGTATAAATCCCTACAGCACAAGATGGATTGCCAACTGGCTCAATGACAGAACCCACACTGTAAAAGTTGCAGACTCCAAATCTGAACTCAAAGCAGTGACAAGTGTAGTACCACAGGTTTCCGTCCTGGGACCTCTCCTGTTTGGTATCTACTTCTCTGAAGTACAGGCTAACACAGAAAGCCTCTGGCTAATGAAGTTCGCAGATGACTGCAAACTAGGAGCCATAGTCAAGTCTCCAAATGATGTGGACATCTTACAGAAGGGCTTCGCTGAGACAGATGCCTGGTGTCAGAGCCATGGCCTCAAGCTCAATGCCAAAAAGTGCTGTGTCATCCCCTTTGGTAAAAACTCTGTACCCATGAACTACCACATAGGTAGCAATCTACTTAACACCAAATGTGTGATAAGAGACCTTGGGACTCAAGTGGAGAGTAGTCTTTCCTTTGATAGTCACAAGTAGTCAGGAAGGAAGTCCTTCTACGTAGCACACCTCATCATAAAAGGGTTCTCATCCAGGAAAAAAGAGGTCATTGTTCCCCTCTACTCGACACTCATTAGACCCATTATAGAGTACAACGCCTCTTTTGGAATGTACCTCGGAAGACATCTGCAGCAGCTAGAAAGGCCACAGAAGTACCCCACAAAGAGGATTACTAGACTCAAACAAATGCCCTACACTGACCGTCTCAAAAAACTCCAACCTAACTCCATAGCATATCACCTACTCTAAGGTGATCTCTGCCTAACATATAAAGCTATGTCAAACCCAGAGCTGTTGGACATGCTACACCTAAAGAAATCCAATCCCTCTGAGCTACATGCTCTAGGGACCTAAACCTTGTCACCACAATAAACAGGACATGCTGGAGGGATAGGTTCCTGTCCCAGAGACTTCCCATACTCTGGAACAGGCTACCCATCTATGTCAAGCAAAGTTCTTCATTACCACTCTTCAAGAAAAATCTTGATGAGTGGATGGGAAATAGGAAATACACCTCGGGGATCACTTCTATGTCCCTGCTAAAAAGTGGCATAGGAAAATAACTTTCATGGGTGGCGTAAGTCAGGGAACCTTGCTGGCTAGGCTTATGTAGGCCCTTGGGCCGATAGCCTGGTACCTACCTATGAACTTTATATATATATATATATATATATATATATATAGATATATATATATATATAGATATATATATATAGATATATATATATAATATGTGTGTGTGTGTGTATGTATATATATATATATATATATATATATATATATATATATATATATATATATACACACACACACACAAAATCTTCCCACACCTGCAAATGAAGCTTACAAGACCAAATTCCCAGAACAAACTACAAACAGATAAAATGTTTGGCTAAAACATGGAAAAATCAGAAAAGTACAAAGTATCAACAAAAAGGCCACACTAAGTGCAGATTAAAATATTTAAGCAGAAGTGAAATAAAAGCTTATTTGTTCTCTTTCCTTTAAGTTGAAAACTCTGCTACTTGCAATTCAGGGCTTTCCACACCTCTCTAAGTCTTGCAAAACTTTCAAACGTGTCCATTGTCATTATAAAGTCCTTCTATATTGCACAACTTATAAATGAAGGGATAACTGCCCCCCCCCCACTTTACTCATCTCTCATTAGACCAGGCATTGAGTATAATTCCCATTTTGGCATGCATCTGTCCAGACACAGGCAATAACTGGAATGTCCACAGACATACCATACTAACAAGCCTAAATAATATGTCCTGCATGATCATCTCAAAGCCCTATCACCATACTCTGTATCCTACAGACACTTAAGAAATTACCTGTGTCTGGTATACAAGGCATCCTCTGTCCCAGTACTAATGGATTTTCTACATGTCAGCAAGTCAGATGGTACCAGAAATACTCAATCTAGAGATATAAACCTCTGCTGCATCATCAACAGAACAGTTAAGATGAACAGATATAGCTCACAGAGATTACTGCTGCACTGGAACAGACTCTCTGTCACTGTAAAATAAAGCTCAGTCCTGTCCATATTCAAGCACAACTTAGATCTATAGATTGGAAACAGAGAATTAACCCCAGTACTGCCCCCTGTATTAGAAATGGAAAGAGGAAGTTCCTAAATACTTTATCCCATGCATAGGTCCCCTCAAATTATCTTTGGTATGATCCCAGTTATTCTTACTGGGGTAATATATAATTATCAACCATGGGATGGGTAAAGTTAATGTAACACCAATTGTGATAGGTTAAGTACCAAAAGGGGAGCTGACTGTGCATAAAAAGGCCCACAAGGGCAGCTAGCCTAATACTTACCTATGATCCAATAAGAACATCAGCAATGTACATATATACATACCTCTATATATATATATATATATATATATATATATATATATATATATATATATATATATATATATATATATATATATATATGTGTGTGTGTGTGTGTATACAAAAATAGTATTTACCTTTGCTGTTGTGAACTGGGTTGTAGCTGAAGACAGTCCATGATGACCAACACTGGCTGGGAAGAATCCTGCAGCTGCTCAGGAAAATGCAGTTCAAGGTCCAGCTTTGGTGCAAGACATGACTTCAAGTAGTCTAGAGAAAAAAAAAAGTGAAATGTGTTCAGAGCTAATTAAAATAAATGAAGCACTGAAGGACTATATCAACACAAATAATAAAAGGATGGAAAATGGAAGATGTTTTAAACAGATATTCTGATGATTGATAAAACTGCAAGTATCAGAGGCTAAAATGAAATAAAGGCTGAGTATGAGAATGCTCAAGAAGAGATGGTTTCAACACATAGTAGAATTAGAGGACAGAGTACATAGGGAAAACATGAGATTTTCTGCTGTACCACTGAAACTGGAAGGAACAGACAGTATTGATATTATAAATGCACAAATAAGCAACTGGACTGGTTTTCCACAGCAGGGACTATTAATTGAAAGGGCACATTGTGTGTAAGCCACAAACCTGGCCATGAGAAAGCAGCCAAGACCTCTGATAGTAAAGATGCAATTGTAACAGCAGAAAAAGTTGCTTCTGACAAAACTGTGGTGGAAGGACAAAGAATCAAAGTTGGAGAAAGTAGAGTGCTTGTGGAGCATGATTACTCCACTTCTGACTGGTATACAGTGAGTAAAGTTATGCCAGCAATCAGGGAATTTCGAGAGGCAGGTGTGAGATTCAAGCTGCTGTATCCAACTATCTTCAGAATATTTTTTTTCCTGAAGGGTGAAAATCATTTCTTTCTTTCTTTCTTTCTTTCTTTCTTTCTTTCTTTCTTTCTTTCTTTCTCTTTCTTCTTGTTACATTTTAAAAAAAATGTAGGCACTACAATGTAAAAACTGAAGTCTGTACAAAAGTATGTTTAAGATAATAGTTTGTAATCACAGGTTGCTGAGTTGAGGGACAGATTGTAAAAGTATACAGAGCATTAATATAAGAAAAAATGATATGCTTTTCTTACTTTTGCATAGGGGAATGACTGGATTAAGCACCTTGGTTGATCTAACAACAAGTTTTAAGTAAAGGCAAGTAAATGAAAGAACAACTAAATGTTCACAGTGCAACATGAGAAGCATGTAGCTGAAGGCAACTGTGTGTCTGGTTTTCATGTTTCTATGGAGACAATCTGATATGAGGGCAATAAACACAGAATATTTTTTTCAATATAGCTATATTAATATAGCTAAATGATAATGTTTTCTAAAAGCATTCAAGTTGTTTTCTACATCTGGGAGAGGCATAAAGATAAGACATACAGCACTTAGTGTAAGTAGAAGCACAGGCTGTGCCATGCATCTAAGCATGGATAACCTTCATTATAAGTCAATTAAATCATGTGAGTGTAGCTGTCAATGTGGGACAATGCTCCTGTCAGGAGGGTTAAATGTCATTATTTGCAGATGTACATAATTTTGTGACTTTGTATTAAGTTGATAGTTTCTGGGAGTTTGTGTTTTTGTAAGAGTTTTCATTAAAACAAAAAGTCTTGTAAGATGTGATATAGGTTCAAATAAATATGGCAAGAAACAACTGTATAATAGATCAGCCTGCTAAACTAAATATTAGTGTATGCATGTAACACAATAGCTGAAACTAAACATTTAGAAAAAGCTGTTATACATAACAGGTGGGAATAATAACATCTTATCATAATGGCAACACTTTCTATATTATCTTTGAATATGAATGGTCTCACAGGCATATACAAAAAAGAGAGACTAGTGAACTGTATTACAAAATGCAGAGTATAAATAGCTATGCTACAGAAGACACATTTGAAAGGAACTGAGCATGTAAATTTAATAAAGAAAGGTTCAGGATAGTTATTCAGCAGACTATCTGGAAAAAAGGAAAAGGGAAGTAGGATCATAGAAGATTACTAGGCTATTGATCTGGAGATCATTTTAAGCCTAGCTGTTTCAACCCAATGTAATATTATAGAGGTACTAGTCAATACCCAAGATTGCATTTAGTGATGACTGTCTATGTCCAGGAAGGTTATGGGCACTATCCCTGGTAAGACTTTACTGTCCCCCTTCCACTCATCCAGATTCCTCTTGAACAGTGTCATAGAGATGCTGTGTTTCACATGAATTGGTAGCCTGTTCCAAAGACATGGCAGTCGCTGGGAGATAAATCTGTCTCTCCAGCATGTCCTTTTTAAGTCGCAGGCCATATTCAAGTCCCTGGAAATGGGAGCCCTAGACCCATTTGATTTATGGATGTGTAGTAAGTTCATTAGGTTTGGGTCTTGGGTTGGTCTGTAGGCCAGGCATAAGTCTCCCCTAAGAAGTCTATATGATACGGAGCATAGTAACAGGGATTTTAGTCAGTCCATGTAAGGCACATGCTGGAGGCCCTTGATCTTCTTTGTTAGAAACCTCCTGAGGTCTTTCTAATTGTTGTAGGTGCTTAGTACTGTGCATACCGAATTTGGAGTTATACTCAATTATGGGCCGGATAAGTGCTGAGTATAGGGGGTTATAACTTCCTTTGCCCTCAAGGTGATGCTTTTACTAATCAAGTGAACTATGTGGAAAGCTTTCCTTACAATGGTAGACACATGGTGTTCGAAGTTAAGATCATGGTCAACTTGTGATCCCAGGTCCCTTACAACTTTATGGGTACTTAGGGTATTGTTATTGATTTGATAGTGTGAAGGGACATTGTTTGTGCCAAAGGGAATGATGATGCATTTCTTTACATTTAGTTTGAGATCATGACTAATACATGAGTTATTGGTCTGTGTGAGACCGTCCTGGAGTATACTGACATCATTTGGAGATTCAATGATTGTACCTAGTTTGCAGTCGTCTGCAAACTTGGTCAGTCACAACCTTTTAGTTTTCACCTGAACTTCTGAGATGTATAAACCAAACAGTAGGGGACCCAGCACTGACCCCTGTTGATAACAGGTCTGCTGGTTTATGTGGAGTTATCCACTTTGATGGTGTGTGTCCAATTTGTGAGCCAGTTGGCAAGCCATCTTACAATGAAGGGTTTTATATTCAGTTTGCTAAGTTTATTGGTAATGCCTGAATGTGGGATTGTGTTGAAAGCCTTTGCCAAGTCAAGGTATACTGTGTGCACAGATTTGCCCTCATCAGTGGCCTTGGTCACACTTTCAAAGAAATCCACCAGATTTAACAGGCAGGCTCTGCCCTTCAAGAAGCCGAATTGGGTAGGATCCAGGGTTTGGAGATCACCTATGTCTTTATTTATGAGGTCCATAATGATACGTTCCATGGCCTTACAGATGAGACTGGTCAGGCTTATGGGTCTGTAATTCCAAAGGGCCGTTGCTAGGCCACCTTTATAGGGGGAAATACCTGTAACTGTTCTCCATTCCGTGGGAACAAAGCCTGTGGTTTGGCTATGATTGAAAAGGGTACTTAGTGGTGATGCTAGTTCATGTTTTAGCCTGTTAGAAGACAGCCTGGGATGTCATCTGGTCCCACAGAGGCTGTGTTCTTTGCCTTGGACAGGGCTTTGAGGACCTGTTCTTCAGATATGTAAGGTGGGGGGAAGGTTTGGGGGAGGGTTTGTTATAAGTTAGGAGAGGATAAGGGGAGTGACATTTTTGCCAAACCTATTTGCCTGCAAGTTTGCTATCTCTGTGCGGTTAGTGTGTGTGATACCGTTGGCCACCAGTTCTGCACATGCTTGGGTCCTATCCTTTAGGTTATGTACATAGTTGTAAAAGGCCTTATCCTTGGCAGTACTTGCTAGGTTTCTGTCAAAGGAGCTCCTCGAGGATTTGGCAAGTTGTCTAATTTACCTGTTAAAACTGAGGAGGGTGCTTTTCCATTGTTGGGTCCTTGTGTTTCTTTTCTTGGACAACAGCTTTTTGCATTTATTGTACAGTTTGTTGATGCTGGAAGTTCACCATGGCAGCTTAATTTTACTTGGGGCTCTAGCTTTTATTCTATCTTATATTAATTGCTAGAGGAGCTCCAATATTGTTAGAAGAGGGGAAAAAAGATTATAATGATAGATTTGTAGTAGTAAGGGGCTACTGGCAAGGGAGGAGGATTACACTGGCATGCATTTATATTCCACCTAAAACTGCTACAGTGGCATTTAAGAAAATACTGGGAGAAATAATCAGCTTTCAGTAGTAAATATTACTTCTAGGTGGGGACTGGAATTCGATTTGCAACAATGAGGATGAATCTGGGGACCTAGAAGGGAAAATCTAATAAAAGAGGGTAAATGTTTGAAGAACTTTATGAAAATATTTGGTATGGAAGATGTGAATTCAGTAGTAAGAACTTGGAGAGAATTTACATATTATTCCCCAAGGTATAAAAACTGGGCTAGGTTGGACTGAAATTATATTTCACATGAACATGTGCATTTAATTAAAAGTTTCGATATGCATCCAATAAAAATTTCAGACCATGCACGAACAGTAACTAAAATAAAAATGCAAGGTAAAGAAATAAAAATAAGATACCGGCACTTTCCCACCTACCTGTTAAAAAGAGAGGAATTTAAGGAATGGGTAGTGGAAATTACTCAGGAGTTATTAGGGAAGATAGATTTTTTTCAGAAAATATAGCTAAGGAGTGGGATTAAATGAAAGTGATTTTTAAATAGGGTAAAAATAAAAACAGATATGGTTAAGAAGTAACAAGAATTATTTAGAGGGACTGACAAAGGTTAA
Organism: Protopterus annectens; assembly: GCF_019279795.1. Taxonomy (NCBI): domain Eukaryota; kingdom Metazoa; phylum Chordata; order Ceratodontiformes; family Protopteridae; genus Protopterus; species Protopterus annectens. Next base: position 1,704,823,918 of record NC_056729.1, on the reverse strand, counting down.
AGTGCTGCAAAATAGGGGGAATCTCAGAACAAGAAGAGGCATAACTGCAGAGTGCTAAAGAGAAAATAAGAGACTACCTGCATAATATGCATTAGTTTACAAAGATTGCTGTTAAGCAACGTTTTTTTGATAATGCCAGAGCAAAAAAACTTTTAGCACAATGTCTCAGGCAACAGAAAATACAAAGGGTTGTTGCCATACTAAGGGAGCCTATAACAAGGAAAATAACCAGAGATCCTGTAGATGTATTAGAAATAATTCGGAAATGTTATTACTGTCAGTATAAAGCAGAGAAATGTGGAAATCAAGAAAAAGTAGAAATGGAAATGTTTGTGGAAGATTTAAATATGCCAGGGTTAGAAGTAGATGAGGCTTATGATAGGAGGAGACGTGATAAAAATGGTGATATATAACCAATCTATAAGAAAGTATCCAGGAATAGATGGTTTTCTTGTGGAAGTTTGGAATCTGGGAGGGAAGAAAGTGATAAGGATCTGGATGGTTTTGTTTAACAGTGTTCTAAAGGAGGGGCAGTACCAACATCCTTGAAGAAAGCTGTGGTGACTGTAATATCTAAATATTTTATTTATTTATTTATTTTTACATTTGTTGACCGGGCTAGTCTAACTGGATATATGTCCATTTTCAGTAGAGGCCCGGGGAGAAAAACTCCAGGGAAAAAACATACACTTAATAGAGAATAACATAAAAACATTTTTATACAGCAATATGTATACAAACAATTAATAGAGAGTAGTATAAAAGCAGTTTTATACAGCAATAATTATATGATTAAGGCAGTTTTATACTGCAACAAATTTAGCCTAAACATGTAAGCTAAAGAAATTGTAAAAGAATATAAAAAGTAGTAGTAGTATGTAAATACTGGAAGCAAGTCTTAGAAGGGTGTACTACTAACACTTATTTCTATGTGAGAGAAAAGGATATAGAAGTAATCTAAGGTTGTAATAGGAGGAAGGTAAAAGATTAGAGTCAAGAGAATGTTAGTCAGGGTTAGAACATGGGCATAACCAGTGATTATTGAAATATAGCTTTAGATTTCTTTTAAAAAGTGGGAGAGAGGTCAGAGATGTAAGGTCGGGTGGTAATTGATTCCATACTTTTCCGACAGAGTTAGAGAACAAGGAATCACCTGCTAAGTTTTTAGATTTAGTAATATGCATAAGCATTTTGTTAGAGGAGCGTAAATTTTTGAGATTGCTGTATGGTATAATGAAGCTAGAGAGTGTGGGAGTATTATGGGGTTGATAAAGGGCCTTGTATGTTATTGTAAGTTGCAGAAATTGTATCTGATTAAGAAATTCTAACCAGCCTAGTTGTTTCAGATTAAGACAGTGATGAGTTCTAAAAGGGGAGCTTGTAGCGAACCTGGCAATGTTATTATAGGATTTAGCTAGTTTGTGAATGTTCTTTTTAGAGAGGTTGGTGTAAATGGGAGAGGCATAAAGAAGCGTTGAGAGTAAATGAGTTCTAGCTATAGTGGACCTGGCCAGTGGTGTAAGAAAAGGTTTAATTCTGTAGAGGGATCCTAATTTATGGTTAACTGATTTTACTGTGGCATTAATGTGGGTATCAAAGTTGAGATAGGTTCATAGGTTTATACTAGGCTATCTGCCCCAAGGCATTTATAAGCCCGAATTTTTGTGGCTTACGCCACCCCTTATATGAAAAAATACTGTACCCATTAGTTTGTTGTGCCTCTGTCCAGCAGTGACACAGAGATGATTCCCGGGGTAAACCTATGATCTCCCATCCACAGGTCAAGATTTCTCTTGAACAGAGCCAGCGAGGTGCTCTGCCTCACATGGACCGGGATTCTATTCCACAGCATAGGGAGTCTCTGAGTGATAAATCTATCCCTCAAGCACGTCCTATTTATATCCGTGCTAAGGTTTAAGTCACTTGCTCTAGTGGTTTTGGTGGATTTGATTTTTTGAGGTGGAGCATGTCCATTAATTCTGGGTTGGACATGGCCTTGTATGTCAGGCACATGTCACCTCTGAGCAGACGGTATGCGACTGAATAGAGCTGGAGTTTCTTCAATCTGGCAGCATATGACAGATTTTGGAGTCCCTTTATCCTTTTGGTGAGAAACTTTTGGGGTCTCTCCAATTGCTGCAGATGTCGGGCGAGATACATCCCGAATGGGGCATTGTACTCGATCATTGGTCTGATAAGTGATGAGTACAGGGGAACAATGACCTCACTAGATCTGGATGTGAATCCCTTCATGATCAGGTGGGCAATGTAGAAGGTCTTTCTAACCACTTTAGCAACGTGAGTGTCAAAAGAAAGGCCACTGTGAGATTGTTGTCAATTGTGATTCCTAAGAGTTTAGTGGTTAGATCAGGAGTAATAAGGGTGCCATTATTTGATGTGATATTGAAGTGTACAGGGGTAGTCTTTTGGGTTGGTGTAAAGAGTAAAAGTTTAGTTTTTTGGGGGTTTAGTAGGAGGCAGCAGTCAGAGAACCAGTTCTCTACTATATTAAAAGCTTTTTGTGTATGAGCCTGAAGTTCAGCTTGAGAGGTGGCTGCACAGACTATAGTAGAGTCGTCTGCATATTGAATACATGTGGAGAGAGGGATGGCTAAGTGGAGGTCATTGATGTAGATGGAAAACAAGAGAGGGCCTAAAATGGATCCTTGTGGAACACCTAATGTAATGGGCAGAAGGTTTGATAATCTATTTTGCCAGAGTACAGCCTGCTGTCTGTTATCTAGATAGGATGTGAACCAGTTCATTGAAAGTGGATTCAGTGAGTAGGACTTTAGGATGTGAAGGAGGATTTGGTGATTAACCATGTCAAAAGCTTTTGATAAATCAACAAAGACTGCTGAGGAGAGGATATTTTTGTTGCGGTTCTCATTGATACAGTTAGTGAAGGAAAGCAAGGCAGAAGAGGTACTATGGAAAGGTCTAAATCCATGTTGACAGTTAGCTAGTAGGTTGTGATGGAGAAGATGGTTCATTAGCTTTTTGTGGACACACTTTTCCATTATTTTTGCAAGTAGAGAGAGCAGTGCTATAGGACGATAGTTGGACGTGTCGTTGGAGCTACCACCTTTGTGTAATGGGATAATATGAGAAATTTTCCAGATGGATGGGATAATACCTTTGTTTATGGTTCGATTTATCAGTATGGAGATGGGATAAGCTATGGCTTTAGATGCTATTTGCAGGAATTCAGCTGGGAGTTTACCAGCAGAGGGGGTTGTTGCTTTTAGCTTTTGGAGAAGGGATCGAATATATGATGTTGGTACTGGTTCTAACTTGAATACTGGGGGTGACTTGGAGGTGGAAGTTTGTAGTTTTGAGATATTGGGGGATAGTTGGCTAGCCAGAGTTTGGATAGTATTGGTAAAGAAAGAGTTAAAGGCATTTGCTGTTTCAGTTGAGTTTTCAGGATTAGCACCTGAGGGGATGGGGGTAATAGTTGCACCTTGATAAAGAAGTTTATTAATAGTAGACCAAAACTTCTGAGGTTCCCTGAGGGAGGATTGTTGTAGGTGGAGATAGTAGTTCTTTTTGTCTAGTAGGATGGCTTTTTTGTGTTATTTCTTTGCTGTCTGAAGGTTAGATGATCTGTAGAGTTCTTAGTAGTTCGCCATTTAGCCCAAGATTTGTTTCTATGAATGATTAGTTGCCTGGTATTGTTTGAGAGCCAAGGAGCAGGTTTAATTTTATTTCTTGTACAGCGTATTGGGGCGTGATGATCAAGGATTGTTAGAAATGTTGAGTTGAAGTATTCAACTGCTTTGTTAATTGGGAGGGATTTTAATGGTGACCAATTACATTGCTTAAGTTCCCATCATATCCAGCTTCATATAGGCCTTTTCAATTCTAAACCATGAATATAAGGTCTTTATGTCTGTAATGGCTAAAGAAATGGCAAAGGTGATGCCAAAATTGATAAATATGGATCAATATGGTTTTGGGGAGAAGAGTCAAACATTTTGCAACTTAATACAACAATGATGATCCAGAGAGAAGCAGAATGTAAGAAAATACCACTGTTTTTGGTGGGTCTTGATCCAGAAAAGCATTCAACAGAGTGAGCTGGGATTTTATGAGTAGGGCAATGGAAGCATTTGCATTCCCTGACACAATAATAAGGTTAATTAGGAGGATATATGAGGGATCAGAGGTGAAAATTAAAGAGTGTGTGGTTCCTCTCTGATAAGTTCTGTCTGAACAGAAGATCCAGGCAGGGGTGTCCTTTTTCCTTTTTGTTATTTGTGTTATATTTAGAACTAAGTGGGCCTACGAAAACCCAGTAGCTATATTCCCCATTTTCACCAGCACTGAATTTATTTATTAACAAATGTGAGAGTGATTTGTGTAAGCTCTTGCAAGAAAAAGGGAAAAACTGTTTTTATAATTTAACTAATGAGCAAAGACAGGCCTTAGAGAAACTTAGTAAAAATCAAGATCTGACGATAAGGATGGCAGACAAAGGAGGGGGAGTAGTTGTCTTGGACACTGACTGGTACAATAGGAAGATATCAGAACTGTTATCAGAAAGAGAGGTCTATCATATGATGAATCCAGTAGAAATTAAGAACATCATAAGTAAGGTACATGTACGTAGAATGGCTATTTGCTAACATGTACATAACACAGGACCTTAAAGATTTTTTTCATGTAGATAAACCAGTCATTCCAGTGTTCAAGGCTCTACCCAAAGTACACAAGTCACCGACTGACCCACCACTTAGACCCATAGTGTCGGGTAGGGGCTGGGTCACTGAGAATTTATCTATATGGCTGGAATGCACACTTAGACCCTACGTTGATCTCATGGATAATGTTTTGAAGGATACTGCACACTTCCTAAAGATCTTGGGTGAGATGAATAGGGAAGGCAGACAGGAAGGGATTATGTTAGTAAGTTTAGATGTACATAGTTTATTCACAGTGATAGGTAATGAGTATGGAATATTGGCCTGTGTAGGGATTCTAAGGGACATGGGTGTTGCAGAGAGAGAACTTTTTCTCATAGAGGAGTCATTGAAATTAGTTCTGGAGAACAATGTTTTCTTGAGCAATGGCACAATGTATAGGCAAGCACAGGGGGTAGCTATGGGAACCCCCTGTGCTAATTCCTATGCTAATTTAGTTCTCTCTTACTGGGAAAAACAACATGTATTAAATAACAGTGACTGGAATCAACACATAGGGGTCTACCTATGATTTGTGGCTGAAATCTTTATTGCTTGGAAGAGAGGTGAACAAAGGCTGACCTCCTTTGTGGAATTTTTGCATTCCACTACTTCCTTCCTGAGATTTGATATAAAGAGCTCGTTTGTGGCCCTGGACTTTTTAGATGTTACTATTGAACTTACATCTGAAGGTTTTAGTTCAAAACTATTTAGAAAAGATAGTTGGAAGAATTCCTTACTCTCTTTTGATAGTATGCATCCTAGGTTCACCTTTTCCAACATAGTGGAAGGGCAGGTGGGCAGGATATCTAGGTTTAGTTTGATGGATGACCAATTTGAGAAGGAGGTAATGAATTTGAAGAAGTGTTTTCAGGATAGGGGATATAGACATGACTTAGTGGAAGCAGCAGCTATAAGAGACAGTGATAACAGGAAAGGGAAATATAAGCCATGGCTTAGCATAGATACAAGGTCAGAAAGTAATGACAGCAGTCAAAATGGCTATAATAATAATGATAGGAACAAGGACATGAAACCTAGAGTGACTTTGGCCTATGGGAGTAACATTCAAGGGGTATGTGACATCATTAAGAGGAATTGGAATATCATTACAAGTGATAGGAACCTGAGTGACATAGTAGGGGAGGTCCCGCAGTTCAGTTATAAGAGGAACAAGAATCTGAAGGATATACTCTGTCGAGATAGGGGCAATAATGATGTCACATGCTTACCTAGGTCCCAGGGCACTGTGCCATGTGGTAGTTGTAAGGCCTGTGAATATATAAATAGGGAGACAGTTTTTATACATCCGTTAACAGGGAAGAGTTTTACATTTAAGGGGAAAGCTACCTGTAGGACCACTAATGTGGTATATATGGCAGGATGTACATCATGTCAAGGATATTATGTTGGCAAGACCAACAATATGTTAAAGACCAGGATCCTGCAACATTTAGGCTCCATTAGGAATTGTGATGAGCACAATGCACTATATAATCATGTTAAGGATCACCCAACACATAATTTTAAATTCAGGGTGATTGCTAATGTTTTTCTCAATAAGAGAGGTGGTGATATCAGACTGAAAACAGAGGCTATAGAATCACAATGGATTTTAGATCTAACAGCCCATGTTAAACCAGGACTGAATGATATGGTACCCCTGAAACCCACTCTCAAAAATAGGCGTGTTTTTTATTGATTTTTATTTTCATTTTTATTTTTGATTTTTATTTTCATTTTTATTTTTATTTTATTGAATACACATCAGCAGTAGTATGTGCCTTTAATTATTAATTGAATAGTTTGTATCAGGACAACCCACAGAAAAAGGCGTTTTTTTTCTGAGTACTGATTGGTGTAAGTATTTTTTAAAAATGAGATGTTTGTAAGAGCACTTTTGTCTGATGAAGGGTTTAGCCCGAAAGCGCTCACTTTGTTTTTTACTCTCAGTGTCTCAATAAATATTTATTGTGTTCGTACAGCAGCAGTTCCCAGTGATTTTCTTATTTTGTACTCTTATCAACTTAGAAAGCTGACAAAATAACAGGATTTGTGTTTGCATGCATTTTCTGTAAGGTATGAAGTTTGAAACTCAAATGTATTTCATTGTTTAGTGTCTTAAATCCTCCTGTGATTTGTCAGAAAACCACAAGTTTTATGAGGTACATACCAAAAATATGAGATGAAAAATCTGAACAGTTGAGAGGTATGGCTACAGTTATTGAAAGAGCAGTCACTGGTAGTTGTTTTCCTGTACATGGACAGATGAGAAAGTATATGTTATTATTTTTTTATGGTGTTAAAATAAAGAGTTAGAAATAGGCTCAGAGATGCACTATGAGTCTAAGAACAAAGTTATTGTAAGTATATACACAACCAACCAGCCTGACTGTAACCCCCCCCCCCCCCCCAGTCAGTACTGCTGGGTTTAGGATTAAGCATGTGTTTATAACTGGATTAGTTTTAGGCTGACAGTGTGAGTGAAGATGCAGATTTATTTCAACCATATATTGTCAACTTCGCCCTATTCCTCAGAGTTGCTGCTAGATAAGAGCTGGGTTCAGGGATATTTCTATTACATTTGCTTGGCAGCAGAAAGAGACAGTAAACCTGTCTAATCTACCCATTTAACTGGATCTAGCATTCTACATCCCCACTATCACTATGTTCCTTCTTTATTCAAATGCCCCACGCCATCCTTAATGCCTCCCTGCATTCCTTCTATGCAACACCAATTCTGGTAGTCCAATCTATGGGTCTACAACTCTATAAAAAAAAAAAAAAGTATTTTTAAAAAGTGCAGGGAATAGTTAGTCCCAGAAATCTGCTGCCCATCTCCTTCCTAATCCTCTGTCCTTCATGCTCATGATGACACTTTCATATCTATCTGACTCCATCCTTTACACCAGTATCATATCTCTCATGTCTTTTCTGTTCTCAAGTCAGAAATACTCTAGCCTCTTTAGCTTTTAGTCATATCTCTTCCCCTCAATCCCATGGATTTATCTGGTACCTTTCATCTGGATTCCTTCCAGCAATCCGATGCCCCTCTCTTTAAATGGCCTCCAGAACTGCGTGCAATGCTCAGAATGTGGCCTGACTGCACTCCACTAGTCAGTTTTTCTAATTCCTGTCATTATCCCTATCCTCACAACCCACTCTGACTTACCATTTATCTTCCGTAGTCTTGGTTGTACCTCCAACCTCTCTGGTTTTCCTGTTGTGTGGGACTGAGATAAATGTCTTGCTGAGGTCCAGATAGATTATGCTTGCTGGTACTCCCCTTTCTTTCTTGTATTTTAATTTTTATTGAATTATGTCGCCTCACAGTAAGACGCTGTCCAGTTCGATTCTCAGCTAGAGCATCTTCTGTGGAGATATGCGTGAATGGGCGTACCTACGTTGAAGGTTGTGTGTCAGGGCTGGTAACTCGACACGTAAAAATCAACTACCAATCATTGGCAGACCGGAGTGCCGCTGTGGCGACCCCTACCCGGGAAAAACCGAAAGACGCATTGAATTATTACTTATGACTTAGGCAAATTTATATTTATATAAAAGTAATGAAACTGTATTAACAAGTTCACGTTTACAAGCTTTATACTTCATATATATTGCTATGTATCATATAACCTAAGCAACATTACACAAATTATTCAATTCCTGCCCTTTTTTAAAAAAAAACAAGAAACATCTTTATTAAACCATCACTTATAACATAGGCAATCATACATTTATATAAATGAAAACAAACCACACCGAGACAGTCCTATTTGCAAGCATTTTACATCACAAACCATACTGACACGCTCCAAGTTGCAAACATTATGCATCACTTATAATCTACCCAATCATTTTCAATCAAACATTACATAGCTCATTTAAGTCCTGCCTTCTTTTAAGCCTCATTCCTCCCCTGTATATTGTTCCCACAATTCCCATGTTTTTCCTATATAGTTTGTTCCTACTCTTTTCTAAAGACCTCATTTCTAGTTGTTTTATATCTGTCACTGTATTCACTACTTCTAGTATATTTGGTTTAGATTTTTGATTTCCATTTTGTAGTAATTGCTTTTTTGGCAGTCACCATAATTAGACACCGCAAGGCCTTACCATGTCTAGGCAATTCCGATTCTGTTTCATAGCTCAGAAAAATCATCTCCCACATCACAGCAATTTGTCCACCCAGCATGTCTGACAGTGCATCCCACAGGGAATCCTTAAAGTCTGCCAACTCACCGCACACCCAGAAAATATGTTCCCAATTACCTCTTTCTTCCCCGTCACACTTCCAGCACTTGCTGTCTACCTGAGGAAAATACTCTACTTGCGGTATAAAAATATCTGTGTAAACATTTCCAAGCAAAAATCCTAAATCTTCTAGATTTTGTTGCATATTTGGGAGACATACATATATCCTCCCATTGTTTCTTTGTGAATTGCTTATCCAATCTCTCTTCCCAATCCTTTCTAACTTCCACTGATTGATTCTTATAGTTATCATGCAATATGCAATATTTTATATGTTGTACTAATTATTCCTTTTTTAATGGCAGCTTCTGTTCTAGATTTTACTAAAAACTCTACCAGTGCTGGTCTTTCATTTAGGACCCACTGTTTCTTCCTCTTTGCCTATACTCTGATATCAATCCTTGATAGGGAAGGCAATCTCTAACCTGCAGTCCAAATAAATTCTTAGCATCTTCCCATTCTATCATCTTTCTCTCTCTAGTTATTTGCTCCCAATAACTTGGTTCCTTTGCCAATTTTCCCAGATAAATTCCAGCCCCTTCTTGCCTATTGTCTGTATCCCTAACTGCAGTCATCCTTATCATCAGAATCTCCTTTCTCCATTCCGTGCTGGCTTAGTTCTTTGGATACGTTCTGCTACTTTGTAGGTATGATATCCTGTATGATTATTGATATTCTTCTTTAAAGGCCTGCACCCAAATCCCAGTCTCTCCTTGTTTCTAGAGCTTCCTCCTGTTTTATCATCCCTTTCCACTTTGAATTATAGTTTTCTGCTTCTGTAATGTATAGGAGCCTTAACTGTGTAGCTCTGAAATACCCCTTCAAATTGGGTAATCCCAATCTGCCCCATTCTCCTGGAAGAATCAGTTTATCCCACTTGACTGTTGCCATCTTCCCTCCCAGAACTGGTACTCCGCTTTCAAGTTCACCTGTAGGTTCATAGGTGGGTACAATGCTATCTGCCCTTGCAGGCCAATTCAAGCCTAACCAATTTCCCTTTCAAAGATAAGAATCAAACCCTGTACCTTGTGCCTGTGAGGTAAACACCTTAATCATTATGCCATTCACAATCCTATCATAAAACATTCAAATTTGACTGACAGGCCACGTATCCATGTTAATTGATCTTCTGGAGATTGTTGGGCTCTAGAAATGCTACCATCTTTTCCTTTGGGATTCTTTCCATACTTTTCTTGCCACTGTTAAATTAACAGTCCTGTAATTCCCTGTAGTTTTCCTGCTGCAGTCCTTAAACAAGGGCATCACACTCACTGCCTTGCACTCCTCTGGCCCTTCTACACTAGCCAATGATCTGCTGAGGATCTCCTTCAATGGGTTTGCCAATACACTAATCAGATTTCTGAGCACTCCAGGAAGTAGCCCATCCAGTCCTGTTTTTGTTGTCTTCCCTAACATCAGCTAGATCCTTCTCTACCTCCTTCCTCTCTATGCTGGTGTCTGTCCATATTCTGCACTGTGTTCCTACCGGCATGGCACCCCCCCCTTTACAATCCATTGTGAAGAATGAAGAAAGGTGTTCATTCAGTCTCTTTACCTTTTCTCAGTCATTAATTAATTATTATCTGGGGTAATGAAATGGTTTAATGGCACCCATCTCATTCACAGCCTGAAAACATATAAGTACATACAAGTAGAAACAAACCAATATGATAGTTATATACAGAAAATATATAGATGAAACACAGAATAAAAATGATATAGAAGTACATGAATGTTGACAAAGTACCTCTGAGTGCATAAAGGTACAAAACACAAAAAAGATAGAGAAGTAACATTCAATACACCATTGTTAATAGCATATCATATTCATAATAGCATATCGTATTCAAAGTGTTGTCTACTATATCTTCTATGCCTTCTGGCCAGTTCAGCTTCAGCTCCTCTCTTTCTACTTTCTGTAATGCCTTTAAAAAAGACCTTTCTTCCCTTCATGATCCCATCTTCTACCTCCCTTACAACTCTAGTGCTGTAACACACAATTCGGAGGAGGCAACAGGAGACCGCAGAGAAGGAGAAGAAGGCTACAAAACCCTTTTGGCCTGTGCTCTGACCAAATCAACACATTAAAAGACTTGAGCAGCCTCATAGGACCAGGTCTGCAGTGTGCCAGCCTCTGGTTGGATTAAAGACTTCTATATGCTAGCTACTGGATCTTGGGATCCTTAAAATTTCCAAGTGCCTGATTCTGATTGGTTGGCTTCTGTAGGAGTACAGGCTTAATTTTGTTTAGCCAGTATTTGCAGAGGCAGGGCTTTATAGCCTTGAAATAACTAGAGGTTTGCTCAGTTTATTACTCTTTGGTGCTGAGCTGCTAACAGCTGTGTAATGCACAACTGGAAGAAGACAACAAGGGACTACAGAGAAGGAGAAGACAGCAATGCCATTTTTTTTCATTTGGGTTCTGACTGATTCAATGCACTTTAAGGAATTCTTAGGACCTTCTCTGCAGTGTAACAGCTTCTACAGACCAACTGTTGAGCTTGGGTTCTCAAAAGGATTCAAGTGCCTGTTCTTCATTGGTTGGCCCCTGCAGGGACACAGGTTTAATGCTGATTGCCTGACTTCTTCGAGGGTAGGGTGGGGCTTGTAAAGTTGAAATAACTGGATGTGCAGTTCAGATTTCTTCACTGCTGTGCTACTGACAGCTTTGTAACATACAGTTTAGGGAAGATAACAAGAGATTACAGAGAATTGAGGATTCCATGTGCCAGCTATCTGGGTTTGGTTTACTTGAAGGATTAGAGTGCCTGGCTTTGACTGGCTGGCTTCTGCAGGGGTGTAGAATGATTTTATTTGGCCTGCTTCTGTCAGGGTGAAGAACTTACACACTAAATAACCAGTTTGGCAGTTTACTGTATACCACACAATGATTCTGACCAGTGTAAATTCTTTCAATTAAGCGGTGCAAAAACCTTGTCTACATCAGATAAATCGTGTGGATTGTGTAAATTTTACCATCTAACTACAGTTTATTTGCACATTTGTGATTGGTTGTGCTAAGCTTGAATTCAGTTTCTGATAGCTTTTCACTAGTCTTTTGACGATTGTCTTAACAAACAAACTAAATGTGTGTTTATTGTTTGTTGCATTATTAATTGTGCGCCATATTAGTACTTTGCTATTGCCTATTCACTGGTTATTCTGCTGCCATTTTGTGCTCGTACAACCTCATATTCAGTGTGTATTTATTGATACTACTATATTAATTTACCCCCATGTTAGTATCTACTGTTGCCTATACTTGGCTATCTGACTGTTTTAGTTGGTACCTATTCTTTGCCCGTCTGCTATACTCTGCTGTTGTCCAGTGTGCCTTAAAAGGTACTTGTCAGAGGTGAGATTTATTTGCGCTGGTGCCTAATCATTGGCTACATTACTGTTGTTGCATAATTCAGTGTAACTTTTCACTTCTTGCATTCGTACTGGTTGTTAGCTATTATCATTACAATCTGCATGTGATATTCTCCCCTCTCTTAGGCTAATTTCATACCACTGTTGCAGTATCCATATTTCTCTCCTTCACTAGCCTAAGCCTAACACTACACTAGCAGTTAAACTGTCTGTAGCCCACTACTATACCTAATCTAACATAAGTGGCTTACATTCTTTTCCCACCAGCCACCACTACATCTAGTCTTTTCAGACTGTACTTCACCTACCTCTCCAGAGGCAACCTATGGAATCACAGATTATTAATTCTGTTTCCATGGCCAGTCTAATCTCCCTAGACATTCAGTGGCAGTGTAGTAACTGCTTCATGTTTATTGATAATCCATTATTATTATTATTATTATTATTACCTAATACAAAATCTGTGAAAGATGCATTTATGTATGCAAGCTGGGGACAGATCTCTCAAATGTTTGCAATAAACATAGACTCATGTATACTATAGTAGTGAAAAAAAATATCCAAAGAGTTCAAGACGTGTGATGGGGTACCTGAGCCACACTCAGCCTTATATGCACACAAACCCACTGTTTACATAGGTGTACCAACATGAATACTTGCTGTAACAGAACATACTGCTACAAGGAATGACCATTCTGTAAAGCACTGCCTTTAAGGTAGATGGAGCCAAAAGCTAAAATGAATCACATGCAACAAATGTTCAAATTATTGGTGACTCCACAGTCAGGCAAACACTCTACATTCTGTACACTCACATTGGAGAGGATGACAATCGGCTGTCTCTCAGGTGCTAAGGACATCACCAGGTGTCTGCAAGTCCTAAAGCATCCAAAACATGTATGACCTTGTTGCTGGTCATGTTGGGGTGAACAGTCTCAGGCAATCTACCTTGGAGGAGGTGTAGAGAAGCATAGTGGAGCTTTCACTGCATGTTCTCAAAAAGCTGAATTATCTTGCCTAGAAAAATACCTGTGTCTAAATTGACCATCATTGGCTTTAGTGATTGACTATATAAATGGTGTTATCATAGGTTCATAGGTTCATACTAGGCTATCTGCCCTAGGGCATTTATAAGCCTAGCCAGAGTGTGAAATTAATTTTGCTATGCTTTTTGAGGTTAGTATACTGTGCTTCTGTCTAACAGGTCAATGAGGGACTGCCTAACCCTGACTGGGATTTTATTCCAGAGTCTGTTTGAGCCCCCTGATCCTCTTGGTTGAGGTACTTTGGGGTCTTTCCAGTTGCTGTAGGTGTCTGGTAAGTGATCTAGATGTGAATCCCTTCTCATGATGGTGGGCTATATAAAATGTTTTTCTAACCATTTCCCCCTAATTAATTTCTTTTTCTGAATGGATTACCACCTATGTGTAATTTTTGGGCACTTTGTTTTTTGCAAAGGGGATGACTGGGTCTGTTTCTATGGGCCCTTTTTGGGATGCTTGTGTCAGCTGGAGAGTCTATTATGGTGCCCAGTTCCTTCCATGTTGGCCTGTACCCCAGAAATATATACCAAACAAGAAGAGGTCCTAAGACTGAGCCTTGTGGGACGCACTTTTGTAACTTGTTTGGAGTCTGACATGGCTAGCTATCTCCTCATGTGGTGGGTTCTCTTGAGCCAGGCCAGTTTTCCCAGTAGTGACATGGGGGGGTTATATTTAAGCTGGTGAGTATCTATAATGCCCCCGAGTGGGGTATTGTATCTGTCAATGCTTGGGTGACTGTTTCAAAGAAATTGACCAGACCAGGTTTAGGAGGCAGGATCTGCTTTAACAAGCCGAACTGGGTAGGAGGATCCTGCTGAGCACCCACCTTGTGGAGAGGGACCACTGTTGCTGCACGCAATTGATGCTGTGTTTTGCTTTGGAGAGGACAGCTCTTACCTGATCATCTGAGATGTCTTGGGTCTTGGTTTTTATTGATTTGTGATGATCCATGCATTCCTGAAGGTGTTTGGTGTGGTGCAGATATCAGAGGCCCGGGGCTTTGAAGGATTCCACCTTGTTTTGAGGAGTGTGAAAAATGCTTTTAGAGAAGTTTTTCATGAGATTAGTTGGTTATGGTCTTACCCACCAGTGAGCTCTCTTCTTCTGCTGAGCATAGAGTCCCCATGTTGTGATGATCAGGTCCATAGTGTTTCCCCTCCTGTGGGAGTGGTAACAAGTTGTTCCATTGCATTTGAGTTTATAAATTCTAGGAACCTTTTGGGCTAGGGGTGTTGGAGCTAGTAATGTCTAGTCTATGGGGTAGTTAAGAGTCACCCAATATAATGGTGTTTGGAGAGACGGTCTGTAGGGCTATAAACTGGAAGGCAGTTTTACCCACTGTTAGTTGCACATGGATAGTCTCTGATGCATCATTTTAGGTGGATCGATTTCTGATAGCCTGGGATAACATGGAAGACAGACCTTCCTGTTTCATCAGTGAACTACACATGTCCTTCGAGGAATTTATTATAGTGGTAAAAAAAATCCACCTTTATAATGCCTTTTTAGGCAAAGTGGAATTACCAGCCTTTCCATGTAGGTAAATTCCAATCTTCCAAGTGTCAGGGAGGATCAGCTAAATAAAATAAGTCTCAGAGGCAAGCCATCTGAACTAGAAACTTCCATTTAACCAGGTAACATCTACATCTGCATAGATACTGAAAGCTGGTTCCAACATACAGAAAGCAATCCTTCTGTTCTGAGGTTCACATCTACCACTCATTTGGGACAACTATTACTGGTGATAACATACATGTATTTCATAGTCATAAGAGCTCTAGTAATTCCAAATTACCCCCAACTTTAATTTAGGAGTAATTACATGTGTTTGCTCAGAAGAATATAAATAATTTCTAAACATGCTCTCCCATGTAGAAGTCAAACCAAGCACCTTTTTGTTTAGAATATTTTAATTATCCAACTCTCATGCAGTCCAGACTTCCAGCAGTTTTATGCCAAGGCCTTTCTCACCATTGTCAGTTCCAGATCTTGGACTAAATAGTCATTGTCCATACTAGAGGCCCGAACCTCTGACACCTTTCCTTATCTAACTCCCCCAGCCTTGGAGCCACTTCCTTCCCTATTTAAATCAGACAATAGAATCATCACCATCTGCCTCAATAATCTGTCTATAGACATGAACTTCAGCAAAACCAACCTATTAAAGTGTGTCTGTTTATTTAAAGAAAATAAATGGTTGAAGCACCCGAAATCTGTGAGCTATGACACTCCAAGCCAAGGAATTTTATGACCTATTAATCACTGCATAGAAAACTGTCCCCTTCCATCATAAACAAAGCTATGTCCAATCTGGTGGAATAAAGACACCACCAAATTTATGTAACAAGGAACGTAAAATCCAGACCTTCTAAAATCTTGCCCAATCCATTTTCATAAAACAAAACTTATCCAAGTTGGTAAGGGGCTCAAGAATACTATGAGAAACACCAAGTCTGCCTGCAATCAAAAGATAGACACCAACATTCAATACAACCATAAGGCCTCTTTAGCTTTGTAAGTAAAATCTGCAATAATATCCTACCATGCTCTGAACTCATTTTAAATTTGCAAATACTACTACCCTCACTGACCTAAAATCCATAGCTAACGTCCTGACTGAATCAGCTCTAATTTCACTCGGGCTGCTGTATCCTTGGTTCCCCCATAACATCTCAGAGTAAACTGTCCCATCATCACTACTGATCAAATTTCAACCTCCCTCAACAAAATAAAAAATAACCGCTTCATGAAGCCAGATGCCATAACTGCATGCCAAGTGACAACTTTAAAGCATCATCTAGGCAATCCTGCCCTATACTTCTTTTTCAGTTAAAGATGCTCCACTCTTGTTGTTCCCTGCATAGTGATGGTCCCTTCACTGAACCAGATAACTGTAGGCCTGTCAGTTTCACTAGTTTTTAATCTATAAAACCATGGTAGAAATCATTGTAGAACTAATCACTAAGGACATACATGATCTGTAGACTCTAAATCCTTTGCAGTTCAGCTTTGCCAGGTCTAGGTCATGTCTTTTTTATCTTACTAGTGTCTTCAGAAAAAAAAAAAATCACTAAAGCCCTGTATCAAGGACTTCTTATCCATACTGCTTATCTCAACTTAGCCAAGCCATGTGAAGCTTTTCTCCACTCTTCTGACATCTTGAATAAGCAAACAAACTAAAACATCAACCCCTTGATAGTTTGTCACATTGTTAATGGTCAAATCAAACAGAATATACTTCATCAGAATAAATGATAACATCAGTAAAAAAAAAAAAGTGACTGTTAGTGTCCTTCAAAGTTCTTTCTTAGGCCCATTCCTTTTTTGGAATCGTTCTCTGAAGTACAGTCAAATGCTTATACCTGTTGGCTAACTAAATTCACAGAAGATACAGGCTAGGAATCCTCCTGAACTCCCCCCTCAGATTCACTAATACTCTAACAGGGCCTTAATCACATTACTAGCGTGTGCTGTGATTGTGGTCTTACCCTAAATGCAAAGAAATGTAGTCTCAGCACCTTTGGTAAGACGAGTGCTACTGAACGTCACATAAATAGAATACTCTAAGAGTGACTGATACAGAATTTAGGAACTTATGTAGACTTAACTCATCTTATCTGTTGTAGGTTCTTGTCGTCATTGCAATCTGCCCTAATTTCCCCTTACTCTGCTCCCAGTTTACCCATTATAGAATACAATGCCCGTTTTGGCAAGTGTAGCTCTAAGCAGCTCTTACAACTAGAAAGACCCAGAGGCATTTTATAGCCAAAAGAATCTAAAATTTAAAGGACTGTTCTTACATGGTTAGATTAAAAACCCTACCTTTATTTTCAGTGGCCTAGAGACTCCTGTGAGGTGATCCGTGCTTTTGCCTTCTGAGCCGTGTCAAATCCCGTACTATGTGACTTACTTTTCCCTGAAAAGCAAACTCTCATGTAAATAAAATAAATGCAAGCAAGCAACAATGTAATCTTTGTCCTAGACTGTTTTTTTTTTCATTTGTTAATTTCAGCCATTGTTTAATCTGTTGCAACTGTAAATAAGATCAAATTAATACAATTCTAACTTTCAATCAGACCAAATCAAATAATTCAGCAAACTATCAGCCTAAGTAGTATACAGTGAATTCTTTTTTTAAACACCATTACTGAATTATCACTTGTGACACAACCAAACATTTGTATAGAAGTAATCAAACCATATTAACAAGTTCACTTTTACAAACATTATACAGCACATGCATTGTTTTATACCATATAATCAAAGCAACATTATACAAATTGTTCATTTCCCGCCTTTTCTTAAACCTCATTCCTCTTCCAAAACATTTTTCTGCATCTATTGTTCCCACAATTTCCATTTTTCTATGAAATTTACTCCTACCCTTTTCTAAAGATCTCATTTCCAGTTTTTTTTATCTCTGTAACAATATACAGTACTTCAAATACAGTTGGTATATAGAATTTGATTTCTATTTTCTAGCAATTGCTTTTTTGGCAGCCACCAGAATTAACCTTAACAAGGCCTAACTGTATCTAGGCAATTCAGATCCTGTATCCCAATTCAAAAAATAATTTCCTTAGTTACACTCATTTACTCAGTATTATGCAGTGAATTCCTAAGCAAGAATTTGCAATAGGAATTGGAAGCTAACAACTGCAAATTAACACACTGCATTGTTTAGTAAGAATGTAAAACAGTACTATGCCTTAACTTTATTTTTAATTATTATAGTTAAATACTAAGCTAGTTGTCCTTGCAGGCCATTTTAAGCCTAGCCAAGTTCCTTTCAAAGGTAAGAATCAAACACTGTACCTTATGTCTTTAAGGTAGACAGCTTAACCATTATGCAAATTCCCAACCCCAGTATTATCATGGGATTCAAAAACATTGCTTGCATGGACACACAATGGCTATCTCACACAGTCAACTTATGATGTGGAAAGCACAATTACATGATTGTATGTAGCCTGGACCACCCTCATCTGCCTCCAGTATTGCTCTTTAGCACCTATATGGGCCACAGACAAATACTTAACGTATTTGTGGGCCCACTGTGGTCATTGACCTGCCCAAGCATGGACAATGGTACTTCACAGTTATTTCTGTGGGTGCAAGATAAAGGACAAGTATTGGAGAGCAACCTTGGGCAGGTGCGCATTGCAAAAACAAGTGTGATTCAGACACATTTACCTGTAAGTAGCACAATGGCATAATTGCCATTCTGTTAGTCCTAAAATGGCAAGGTATATACAGCTATTGCCACTGCAGTACTCATTCTGTTACCAAACTTGTTGCATTTCTGGCAGAAATAGTAGAGTGGAAGTGAAGAGGATCCCTTTTGGACATTCCAGACCACTATAAATGTGGCAGGTGTACAGCAGATGCTACCTACACATGTTGGGGAAGTGATGTGATATATCAGCTGTAGTTCTAATGGTGTGTTTACAGTTAAAAGTGGTTGTAAGGATTGGGGTGATAACAGCTGACTGGGGGAGATGTACCCAGGAGGGGATGACAATATGCTCCGAAGTATACTGCTGCTGTACTTATTTATCGCAGCATAATTTAGCTTTGCAGGAAGTAGGGCACATAGGCCTTGTGAGCTGGCCAGGGACTGGGGTTTTCACATTATTGGTCACTCTGTGTTTTCCTGGCTATTGTGTGGTGTAATTAACAGTTAGACTGTTTTTCTGTGTTATGAGTTGGGTGAAGGGGTTTAAGTAGGGTTCTGCAAATGGAAAAACATTTTCCCCTTGTTTGCTGGGTGTTTGTGAGGGGTATGTTTTAAGAATCAGGTTGTATTTACAGGAAGGAAGTGCCTTTTTAACTTGTGCCTCCAAGTCACGTGGCCATTGCCGGCCTTGGGCATAGGCCAGATAGGCAGCCGCCTAGGGCACCGCTCTAGCAGGGGCACTTTTCCAGTAGTCTGGATGGTGTAAGTATACCAGAAAGGGGGCACCAGGTGGTGCTGGGGATACTGTGGAGACCTTTTGTCTAGGGCAACAGTTGACCAAAGGCCATCCATGCACGTGGCTGGGAGTAAACATGCATTTCAATGTATTGTGTTTTGTTGTGCTATGATATACGGGTGGAGGAGTTTCTTTTTACCAGTGTTCACCTGTGCTAGACTTTGTGAGAGAGGAATGTCCTCTCCAACTATGCATGTCTGTTGCTTGTTGGGGATGGGAGGATACCTTTTTTCAAATATGATTCATACTAAGGCCAGAGATCTTACACCAGTGGACTATGATCATGCAGCTCACATTCCAGTGTTGGTGTCATATAAAAGCATGCAGTTAAAATGCTAGGGCATGTAGCAATCCATTGCTTTGGAGCAAAGTGGCAAAGGGAGAGTGGCCTAATAGTTAAGGTGTTTGCCTTACAAGCACAAGGTGTAGGGTTTGAGTCTCACAAGGGATAATTGGCTAGGCTTAAAAAGGCTCGCAAGGGCAGTTAGCTTAGTACTAATCTATGAACCTATGAACCTATGAAGTGGGTACAGAGGAAATTAGTTGTACTCATCTACATGTGTGGTGGAGGCTGAACATGTGGTGTTTTGGGCCCAACATACACAGAACTCATGCTGCAGATAGCAGGTCTGACTGCAAGGGACTTGTTTCACAGGTACATACTGCCCTTCATGTGGTATATGCCTCCCTGTGGGTCAGGTGTAACACAGTGCATGGTACCTGATGACTTCTATGTGGGGTACTGTGACATGCCTCTGAGGAGTGCAACAGGCCAACAGTTTAATGTGTATCTGTCCTCACATTTGCAGAGCAGTATGTTTGAGTGGGAGAGGAAGAGGGTGGAGATATTCTCCTAGACATATAATTATATTGTGCTATCTGTGAACACAGTCAGCAGATGCACCTTATAGATAAGAGAGAGACCAGGCCTTCCACTTGGGTGTGTAATTAGATTTTGTTATACAACTCAGAGCTGTTGATGGCCAAAACTGTGAACCATTGCAAGTACAATGTAGGGCCACTGACATGATTTGTCATCTGTCTTGCCTGAAATGAGGCAGCCCACCTTGCACAAGAGCAGAGGGCCATGAACTGCGACCCACTAACAATCACTGCTACCTGGCATGGAGGAGTTCCTGGTACCTCTGCGGGGGGACATGACAGCTCCAGCTCCTTTATACTTGGTAGAGGACTTGACTTTGATACAGAACTTCAGAGCACTGTGGCTGACAGTGGGTATTTCCCAGGTGGGTATTACTTTACATATATAGTCATATACTGTAACCTGCCCAAGACAGAACTATTCTCCTACTGAATATAATAATTTTGTTCTTACAGGCACATTAGGACTTTAGCTACAAAATTAGTCTGTAAAAGTATGTGATCTATTCAGTTTGTATGGCAGTCATTTTTATAACTGTAGTCTTAGAGTGATTTGGGTGTGTGATGAGCATTGATTCACTTAGCTGTGATTGTCTTTTTTCACATGTGCTTCAGTGTCAGAGTCCTCTACTGGAGAGGTTGACAAATGTTATGTTGAGGAACTGTCTGAGCCTGATGATGATAATGAAGGATGCCACAGCATAGTGAAGTCTACAGTCATGGTGGCACTGTCACACATGTGTAATGTGGCAAGCATATCACCTGCATTACTCACACAATGCTCCAGTACCTATGCAGCTTACCCAAGAGTCTCAGGATACTACAGTAGGACAGGAGTTGGCTGACATACCAGCACAGGGTGCACCATTTTCCCCTGTGGCTAAAATATCAATGATTGCTGGGAATTCCTATAATCATGAGGAGGGTATGTCTAGTAAAGCACTGACTGGGTCCCACCCCACATGTGAGCTGAGTGTTTCCATGGCCACTACACACACAATGTGCAGTGTTGTCATATAGGTGTAGGCTGATGCCACCACAGCCATTGCAGGCTGATTAATGTGGTACGTGGTCTGTGTGACAACATCACTAAGGTCTTTGTCCATTTTTGCACCATTATGGAAAGGCACCATGGATGATCTGTACTCTCATTGTGTCCCTGTGTGGCCACACACTGTGGGCATCACCATTCTCATGGCTGAACCTTTACTACTTCTGTTGGTGAAGTCTGTCATAGTTTGGTCAGGAAGTGGTCTAGGTCCTATGGCATCACTTCCTCCATGCATACTACCAGTGTTGATGGTGCTGCAGAATGCTGTGGATGCAGATGTGGATGGGGTACATCTGTTATACCCACCTATAGCGCATCCTTCTGCACACACTCACAGAGCACTCCATCTTCTATGTTAGCTGTGGAACATGCCACTGATATTTCTTAGAAAGGGGATTCCATTAACGAAGATGTGAACAGTTGGTGCAGATACCACCTGAGGTTGCCTGGGCCTGACCTGGAGATTAGTGCATAGTGCAGCATCTTCTACAAGAGCTATGTTCATGCACACACGCTCATACATTCATCAACACCGACCACCTGTGCCCAGGTACACCACACCAGAGGCACTTCACTTTCCCTGACTAATTTCCCCAGCTTGCTACACTCACCAGGCCATGACACACCCAGTCATCTACATCAACACAGTAATGCAGCGGTTAGCATTGTCACCTCACAGCAAGAAGTTCTCCGGTTCAATTCTCAGCTGGGGTGCCTACTGTGCAGATTCTGCATGTCCTCCCTGCATTTATGTGGGTTTCCTCCAGGTGCTCTGGTTTCTTCCCACATTCCAAAGACATGCATCTGGAGTGTTTCTCCCCAGGCCTCTACTGAAAATGGGCTCTGTCACAATCAGACATACCTGGTAAATAGATGCTAAATAAATAAATAAAATAAATGAACATTAATAGCCCTAAACAATGCTTATCGGTGATAGGTGTCACTGTATTCCTGACCACCTGTGCATATGATGACAACTGCACCCACCTCTCAGTACTCCATTACCAGGGTTGTCTACATCTGATGCACAGTGTGGCCAGTCTATGTATGGTATTACCAGCGTAGCCTGTGTCTGATGCACAGTGTGCCCAGTCTATGTATGGTATAGCATACCCTAACATTGCTATTGCGTGTATCATTATTATTCTTTGTCATAGCTAATCTTGCCCATAGTTATGAACCAGACACTACGTTTAAGACAGTGCCTCAGCATACTGTGCCTGCCTTTGCCTCACATGGTCATCCTCTGCAGTTCTCTTCCACTATCTCCTCACTAGGCACCTCCTCTGTTGCTGACTTAGGCACATTCTTTTCCCCAACAACAGTTGCATGCCGGATTTGTTTATGTACCAAAATCCTATGTAACACTGCATACACACAGCAAATATTTGTTTTATGCTTCTATATCTTACTGCAGAGTGCCAACAGAGATGTCGAGACAGCAAACATGGGTCTTTATCAAGGCACATGTTAAACAGTATTATGGGTCTGTGACAGGGCAGTGTTGTATATGTTCTTTGCCATGGTCTGTGGGTTTTTTATTGGTGTCATTAGCCATGGCTTTAGGGCATATCCACCATTGCCAGTATAAACCTACGTCCTTGGGGGGAAACACTCTGCACAGATCACTGATACAGGTCAGAAACATGCTAGACGTGCCACACTGACACCATTGCATATTATACCCTGCACATTGCAGACTAACTAGAAGTTGATGGAGTGGAATCCCTTACAGTTGCTAAACCATTGCTCTTGTATCCCAGGTGGAAGCTTGATGGCAATTTTTTTTTTTGTTAAACAAGAAATATCTTTGTTAAATTATCACGTATGACATAGTCCATATTACATTTATATAAATTAAACTTGATCTTTTTTGCAATGTTGGTGCAGTTGATGGCTTCCAGTACCTTAGGGAAATGGCTATTTCATAAAATGCCCCACATGGTGTTATTTATCTTCTCTGTGGTACATGGTAACCACATACGCTCCTCTATGTGCTGTAAAGCCACATTAAGAAACTGGTGTGGTATCACTGAGGCACATGCCTGAAATAGACCCATTCTGTCCTCAGTTGGTCATTGGAAGGTCCCTGTAGCTGGTATTGTTATAGCTGTACATATCTTGGTGTCCACAGGAATGGGTATTCCACAAATCTCATGAATCTACATGTGTGGGCGACACATCTGTACCAGCTCCTGTGTGGTGTTTCTGTCTACACATTAGTGGTACAGTATTTCTGTGTCATGGAAGAGATAAAATGTTAGGCATGGTTAGAGACTTTTACAAGTTGGTGTGCAATGACATGCACCTCTGGGGGCATTGCTTATAAGGACTACAGTGTACACCTATATGTACATTTGTGCTAAAACTGCAGCCACTCTAGCATGATTTTGTGGTCTCCGTACACCAGGATTTTATGGCATATAGTTCCTCTGGCAGTCGGACCTCATTGTGCAGCTTTTTACATTTCTGGATCATTCCACCCTTTTGTTTGCACTCATCTGCAGTCACAGTAACTCTCATTATAGTAATGTTGCCAATTTCCATCTCATTATATGTTCATTTGCTTGCTATCCTGGCTACAGTATTTTGCAGCTTACAATGAAACTTTTAGGTGCCTCTCTGAATCATCCCCACCCTGCACACCATCATTTCTTGTGAAATTTTGTACCTCACATTCTGAATTTGTTTCTGAATCACAGCCCTGAAGTCAGAGACTCTAATTAATACATACTAGACTGTAAAAGGTACAGCCACAGCTGCAAACAGTTGTAGTTTGGATTCTGATGGCTGAATTTATCCTAAGGAAGCAGCACAAGCAAACATGTAGGCTCCTTTTAGGCATATTTCATGTGGGAAGGTAATGCTCTAGTCAGCATTAGTGCAATGAAAAGGGTTAGACGTACTGTCAGTTACCTTATGTGGTGTGGCTCCAGGCAGCCACTCAGTCGTCCACTATGATTTTCTTATGGTATTGAAGTAACAATAGTTTCAGGTCTACAGAAAATTTTATTTCTGAAGTTTTATTTTGAACATTGTTCTTGCTTTTCCAGAATTCCACCGCTAGTCTTCTAAAGAAGCTGATAACTTTATTTTTTATGCATTTTTTTCCCACTGTGGCTGCCAGCCATCAAGCTTCCCCCTCTTGGGCATACACATTCATTCCCCCAACCTGGGTACTCCTTAGTGAGAGTGTGAACTGACTGTTGCTGCCATCCAGGCAGCCTCAGCCATGCTTTGTGCCCTCACCAGCATCCCAGCAATGCAAGCATATTTTATTGCCTTGCCCTTACTAACTCCCCTACACTTTTGTGATGAGAGCTGCCACCTAAGTGGCTTGGTGACCAAAGCACTCCCCCTGAAGGAATTGTGATTTTGGATGCCCGCAGACCAGCCTCTCCTTTCCAGAATGGGCACACCAGTTCTTCCCTTTCAGCTCGCTCAGGCACTCAAGCTGCTATTCAATCAATGACTGTCTGGACTAGTCAGTGCTTTAACCCTGTCTTCCACCAGAGCTGACTATAACTTTTTTTAAATTCTAACTCCATCTAGTTTATAACTCTAATCAATAGTAGTGCATAAATATACATCCAGAAAAAAATCTGTATGTAGTAAACAATACTAAAAAACAAAAAAGAAAAAAGTATATGTGCTTAAGCTTTCACTTCGTTATGGAGGTAGGAGAAAGTTGATGCAAATACTGTGCCAGATCCCAGAAGGATTGGGATAGTGATGCAGAGTTTATCTACCAAGATGTCACTGATGACATGATCCAGCCAAGGATACATACTCTAAACCACAAAATGTGTAAGCAAGAAAGATGAAGTTTGCAAACACACCATGGAAGTTCATCTGCATGCAATGCCCTATATAGGCCAGAGAACATTTAATGTGATTCAATGATTGTTTTGTTCCACACTGTTTGGTCTGCTGCTTGCCAACTATAAGTGCCCTCCTGGCCAACCAACCTATTAATTCCCTATCACCAGAGGGAGGGTTACCCAGGAGAGGATATTGTTTAGGCAAACCATTAGAGGTGGTTTGAGGGTTTTCTTTCTAGTCCTATACAGCTAATGGACACCTGAATTGTGGAACAGAAGGAGGACATGCAGTAGGCTATCTGCACTGGTCATCCTTTGTTTCCAAAAGAGATGTTGCCAGCAAGCAGCACTGCCCCTTCCCCTCAAGCACAAGAAGTATTTTTTGGAGAAATTGTGCATCCTCGTGTGCTGTATGGGTGCCTGTCCTACTCCCCACCTACCCAGGAGAGGCGAGCAGGCTACACCTCTTTTCTCCTCCCCCTCCCTGCCTGGCTTCTCCATTGCCAGAGTTGCTAACTGAATCCTGATCACCTGGGTTTCAGTAAGAGTTCTATTCCTCTGTGCCACTGAGTCAAGCTGCGATTCAACAAATATTAATTTATCACATTACCTATTCCTATCAGTTCCCAAAGTTCTCCAAGAGCAGCCTAAGGGGGGGGAGCAGTGTAACACAAAGAAAACTGCATAGTAAAAGAACAGTATACTTCAGCATACACACACAATGTTACCCATAAGCAGGTGCACAAATAGGCCCGTTACACATCTGCATAGGGTCTGGCATTTGCAATACTGGAATACCAGGGACACTGAACTACAGTTCTTAATGAAAAAAAAAATGAAACTCAATTTTCACAAAGAAATCTGGAAATTATACTTGTGAGTTTTAAGTGGAATTTCTGGTCATTTCTATTATTCTACTCTACTTTTAACTGCATCAGATCATACCCAAACAATGACTAAAATAAAGAAGGAGGGTCATGAAGTACAATGAGGTACTAGTGCTTTCTTGCTTATCTGCTAAAAAGAGAGGAATCTAAGGAATAGGTAATGGGAATGCTTCAATGGTTATTAGGGAAGACACAGACTTATTAAAGGGTAAGTAGTAAATGCATTAAAATAGAAACTGAGTTTAAAAATGTGATAGAAATAAGACAGAAACGTATGGGAAAGAAGTAATAGGAATTATTTAAGGAGCTGACAAAGATTAAAGTATTGCAGAAGAAGTGGGATCTCCTAGAACAAGAACACTGCTAAAGGGAATAGAAGAATAATTTAGAAAATATGTATGAACTTGGAAATGTTGCTATCAAGCACATATTTTGGAAAGAACTCCAGAGCACAAAAACCTTAGCACAATGATTTAGGCAGCATAAAGTAGAAAGGGTTGTTACCAGACTTACAGAGCTTATTACAAGAAAAATATAAAGTGAGATCTTACAGAGATATTAAAGCTGTTTTCAAAATTCTATAAAAATGTGTAAAGCAGTAGAACGGGGTTACCAAGAAAAGACACAAATGGAAATATTTATGGAAGACTTAACTGTGCCAAGGGTAGAGGAAGATGGGGCTCAACAATTATTAGCTAGGAAGGGATGAGAGAAAATAGAAATGTATAATCAATCGGTGAGGAAGTTTCCAGGACGAGATGGTATTCCTGTAGAACGTTGAAAGTTGAGGGGTGAGAAAGATCTACAAGGTTTGTTGACAGCATTTTAAGGGGGGGGGGCAATACCAGCATCTTGGAAGAAACTGTGGTGACTGTATTGCCAAAAGAGGGTAAAGACCCTACAGACACATCTCTACATAGACCAGTTTCAGTTTTGAATCATGTTTGTTTATGTCTGTACTAGATAGCAGAATAGCAAATGTGTTGCCAAAAGTGATAAGATATGGATACATGCAGTTTTGTGGAGGTAAGACAAATATTTGACAATATTAATACAACATATTTTCATTAGGTAGTTAGCAATGCTGGAAGTGTGATGAGAAAGAGGTTAATTGGTAATATGTTTTTTGGGAAGGTAATTAAGTTAGCAGATTTTTAAAATTACAAAAGTTCTTTTTCAGAAATACTGGGGAAACAAATGATTAATTTGTACTGGGATATAGGATCTCAACTACCTAGAGTAGCAAGGCTTTACTAAGTTTAGCCCAGAAATTAGTAGTTTATTGGCCATTTTGGGCTAATGTCTATCTCTTTCATTTCCCTGCTATAAAAAACACATTTGCCCAGTTTTGCGCGCCGGGCAGTGCCGGTTAGCTAGGGTATAACTATTCCTGGCTCCACAAAGTCTCTTGTTCAATTTTTCCCTTGGAACTAGACAAGCTTTCAACTTAAGCACTTAAGCCATTCATTTCTCAGCCTGGCACTTGCTCAAAACTCATAGCAAGCACTTATAAATCCTAGCACTGGACCCTCTTATACTGTACAGAAGGACAAGGCTCTCTATTCGACCAGCCATTCAGTAAAACAGTTCACTGTACCTATCCAGTCATGTCCAAAGGGCAGTTTCAGGTGTACTCTTCAGTCCAACTGGTGAATCTGGGCATTTTGAGGCAATGTTACAGCTGCCTCATGTACACAGACAATCCTCTCCTCCTACCACCAAACACTAATACATGCGAGAGATGCAATTATACAGCCAAACTGGAGCCTAAGCTCTCTCAACCCAAGACTGGATCAGACAGTCAAGAGGAGAAGGGAAATACTTGCATCACACCACCAGTCTCACATAGACACATTAAACCAGCACCGGCAAAAAACACACATAAAAACACGAAAACATACTCGGAGGCTCTAAATAAAAATCTGCAAAAGCAACAGAGACCTCCAAAGCAGACATCCAAGCATAGGTCTCAACCTCTTAAGTGGCCAATGTGGAACACAGACCCTAACAATGTGTGACAAATGGTCAAAATGTGGAACACCCTATTTTCGCACTGTGCGAAAATGCGCCATTGCCATGGAGCTTGGTAGAACTGTAACATTCAATACCACACTTCTCAGATCCAAAAACCTTTGATAATCTGCAATACCATAACCACACCATAAGTAAATGAAACAGCACTTAGAAAATGTAGTAAATGTGACTTTTATTTTTGTAAACAGACATATTGCAATTCACACAAAGTTTAGACCAAGTTAAACATCCTATTCCTATCATATGTCTGATGTAGACTTACTGTAATACTGTATGCTGCTGTGGCTTTCTTGGCAGCCTCTAACACATGTAGTAAATGTGATTTTTATTTTTGTAAACAGACATATTGTAATTCACACACAGTTTAGACCAAGTTAAACATCCTATCATACGTCAGATGTAGACTTATTGTATGCTGCTGTGCCTCTAAAACAGGTTTTGGCAGCTTAATATCACAGACATCCAGTTCTTCATTCAGTTTTTTTGGGGAAAAGAGCACAGAACAACAAGAAGGCCATGCTGACCAGGAGTCGAACATTCCTGGGTTCTCATTCCTCAGAGGAAGAGAATTGAACAATGAAGCAGCCCTTGATGACGAGACTCGTTTTAATATAATAAATCTTACTGACTTTGTCTTTAGTGACTATGAGTTGCAAATACTGAAACTTGGACTTAACTTTGTTCCCACAGTTAAAGCAGATTATGGAAAAACAGTTTTGGATATCAAAAAATTTTCAAGGAAATTAAACTTGTCTTATATTTTGAATGACATTCACATTGGGACCAATAATTGTTTAGTGAAACCTTCAGTGTACAATCCTCCTTTGGCACACACCATAAAAATATTTGAAGAGTCATGTATTAATGACATCGAGAATATTTTCTCAAGTAAATGTAAATCTAGGCATAATTTAAGTGTTAATGAAAGAAAGGCCTTCAACAAATTATGTGATCTAAAGGGTATTTTACGCTTTATGAAAAGTGATAAGGGGGGTAATATAGTCATAATGACTCAAGAACAGTATAAAAATAAAATGAAAGAATTGTTAAATAATCGTGATGAATATGAGTTAGTATCCCTCTTTTTCATCAAGAAAAAGGAAACCTTTATTCATTCTTTATTATATGATGCTTTAATGAACAATGAGATCAGTTTTGAAGTTTATGAATTTTGTGTTATTGAGAATCCCAGAATAGGTTTTTTATTCGGCATTCCCAAAGCACACAAGAATCCCCTGGACCCCCCCTTTAGGCCCATAGTGTCTTCCCCTCAGTCAGTCACAGAAGGGATTTCATTGATTTTGGATGCCACTCTTGGACCTTTGGTAATCAGACAGAAATCATATATTAAGGATTCCTGGCATTTTTTAAATAAAATCAACCATTTTGCCAACAAGGGCGAATTTGATTTTAACAAACATATCATGTTCACCTTAGATGTTGAATCCTTATACACGTGCATTCCCCATGAAGAGGGGATAGATGCCATTCGGTTATTGTTAAGTAAAAATAACCAATTTAGTTCTGGGCAGATTTCTACTATTTGTAGATTTCTTGAGATTTTACTTCATCATAATTTTTTCTTGTTCGAAGACTGTTATTACAGACAAAAAAGGGGAGTGGCCATGGGGTCTTCTGCAGCTCCTTCCTACGCCAATTTGGTAATGACGTGGTGGGAGGAGTTCTTTTTAACATCATTAGGAAGTAAGTTTCAGATCTTAGCATACCTTAGATTTGTTGATGATTTATTTTTCATCATAGAGGGGGACGGTGACACTGTAACAGAAATGGTACAGGAGATTAACGAACAGGTCAGTTTCTTAAAGTTCAAGCTAGGAAACGTAGGTTTACAAGTTGAATTTTTGGATGTTTCCCTAAGATGGGATCTTTTAGAAAATAGATTTAACAGCAAAATATTCCGTAAGGAGACTTTCACGAATAGTTATCTCCACTTTGATAGCGCCCATCAGAAACATACCATAAAAAACATCCCTAAAGGACAGTTCATCAGGGCCTGCCGTATGACATCATCTGAAATTGATTTACATCAAGAATTTTTATATATAAAAAAACTGTTTCTGAACAGGGGGTATCCCAACATTTTGTTGGATGATATCATTAATATGGTTTCAAGTAAAAGAGACACACTTTATCCAGCTATTTTGGATAACAAGGTTAACACGTTACCACAAGCGACAAGTTTGAATATTTGTACTAACAATAACGTAGTGGGTCCGGTGTGTTCTCTGGGATTGAGCATTGATGGCTTAGCTATTAAGAATGTGATACAAAGGAATTGGAAAATCATAAGAGGGAATAGGGACATATCAAAAGTATTGGGAGAAAAACCAGTTTTTGTTTTTAGAAATACATTTAATGTTAAAAAAGCTTTAGAAGCTAACAGGATGATGTTAAATAATAATAAAACCAACATGAAAGGTGTTTTCCCTTGTCATAATTGTAATGCTTGTAGGTTTCTTTCTGTGGGGCCCTTGATAGTCATTGATAGCATTGACAAAACATTTCAGGTATCAGAATACATTGATTGCAATACTAGTGGGGTAGTGTACATTGGACTTTGCAGTACATGCCCAGCTTATTATGTCGGGATGACGACAAGATGCTTAAAAACACGCATACGTGAGCATTTATATGATATTAAGACACATAATGACACCAATGCATTATTCAAGCATTCACTAGTTTGCAGCAATTTTAAAAAATTTTTATTTTCTGTCTTAGAAGTATGCCATTCAGACTTGAGGGGGGGAGATTTTAGGAATTTTATTGAACAAAGGGAAGCTATGTGGCAGATTCGTTTAAAATCTGACAAGAGTCCAGGTTTAAATGGTATGATTAACATTAAATGTTTCTTAAAAAATGGCAAGTTAAACATCAAGAAGGAAAACATTACCTCTTTGTTTTTATAATGTGATGTTTTGCTTTAAATGTTTTTAGATTTTAAATTAATTGATAGATTGAATAATTAAAGTACTATTTAAGAGCCTTGTTTTTTGTAACAGAGTATTCTGATGAAGTCTTCTGACGAAAGCGGTAATAAATTGTTTCTACGCTATTTGACTTGTGGATTATTCCTACGGATTGTTTCCTGGCCTTTGCATTTTTGTTTCTTCATTCATTTTAATTGCCAACAAAGAGTTCAGTGTTTTTACACTCAGAGACTGACGCAGGTCAGTTTTCACTTTCCGCACCATACTAAATGCCCTTTCCGCTTGTGCATTAGAGTGTGGCAAGCAAAGTAGGCTCATCATCAGCTGCTTAAAGAGTGGCAGTTTCCCTTCAGTGCAAAGGTCCCTCAGAAGGTGTGCCCAGTACTGTGACACACATGAGTGGGGCCCATCTACTGGGCCTGTCAGATTCCCAGTGTCCTCGATCTGATATTGGGTGAACTCATCGATTAGTTGTTCGGCCTCAACATCATTTTCACATACACCCAGACGGAAGCCAACATCTCTGACCAGCCCTGAAGAAATGTCCAATTTTTTGACTGGATTAATAAGTAATGCAGCGTCTTTCAGTAAGTGATCCTGCATGGGAAACTTTTTCAGCATTTTCTGCAGCACTGCAGCATAAAAAGCTGCAACTTTTTTATAAAAGTTAAATTCAATGACTGTGCCAGCAATATCCTCCTCATGGCTGTTCATGTACTGCTTGACTTCATAGCCAATACGAAGTTCACCATTTGGTAGAACACAGCTACTGTCAGTCAACACTGACACATCACTGTGTTTGATTAGTCTGACAGCAGATGCAGGTCTGAGGAGTCTGCCAGCATACTGCTGCAGGAGTTTATGCACAGTGGCATGCAGTGTCAGCAGCTGACTTTCTCTGCTCTGAAGCTGTATGTTGAACTCCAGTAAGGGTTCCAGTGCATACTTAAGGAACATAAAAATCATATGCACTTCATGACTCTGCAAGTTTTTAGAAATTAAGTCAATCTTAGCAGACCTAGGCTCTGCAGACAGAAAATATGAATTTAGAGCTGGCCACATGTCCAGGGTTCTGTTAATAACCTTACCAAGACTGAGCCATCTAGTAGGTGCATGTCTAATGATCTTGAGGGGGTCAGTATCTGTGAACAAAGCAAATTCCTGAAGTTTTGTTGTCTTTGTGCACTGGAACTGAAATGGCAATACAGATCTGATACAAGTTCTTCAACTGGTGAATGTAGTGCTTTTACAGCAGCCTTACTACAGAGATCTGCCAAGTGGCAGAGACACCCCATGTTTACAATTGTGGGCTTCACCTCCTTTAAACGAGACAGCACAGAATTGTGT
The DNA here is from genome assembly GCF_019279795.1 of Protopterus annectens. NCBI lineage: Eukaryota > Metazoa > Chordata > Ceratodontiformes > Protopteridae > Protopterus > Protopterus annectens. The sequence goes on along the minus strand of NC_056729.1, from coordinate 1,704,791,622 downwards.
TTTCCAATCATTGAGGCAGCATTGTCTGAAGAAAAGCCCACAATATTGGAAACTGGAATGTTAAATTTTGTCAGGCTGGACATTAAAGAATTAAACATTGCTTGTCCAGTTCCGGACACACATTCTGGCATATCAAGGAACCCTGTCACATTTTTGCTTGCCTTTTCATCAAGGTAACCAACAAGGATGACTAACAGTTTGTCATCTCCCATGTCTGTGCTTTGGTCCATATACACACAGAATGGTGATTTCTGGCAGGCTGCTGCAGCATCATTCTGGTAATGAGGCCCCAGCACATCCCGTGCAATGCATGCTGCCTTTGTCGCTCCACATGTCATTTTACGGAGAACATCTTGATCCTCTCCACACTTCTTCATAAATTTCAGGATGTGTTCTCCTGCTGCAAATGATAAGTTGTGTTTAGCAAGGAGAGACACAAAACCAACCTCTGCCTCAACCACCTTTGTACTTGCTAAACTCTGTGGTCCAAAGAAATCCACCATAGATCTTCCAGCTGCATGCTTGCAATTCTGCCTGTGTTTCTCACTGTTAGCATGTCGTTGCAGGTCATGTCGGCCCCCATGATGGATTGTGAAATCCGTGTTACAAGTCTTGCAGAAGGCAAATTTCACTCCGCGCCTACTCATAGAAAGCCAGTCAAAGGCACTTGCCCAGCTTGGCTGAAAAATTGTGTATCTTCTCTTCTTTGGGGTGAGAGCTGTATCTACATCCCTGTCCTCACTGCAGTCTGGGTAGTCTATACCTAGCAGGTTTGCAAAACAGTGGTGTTAGACAATGAAACAAATGGGACTAAGTGCAGAAAGGAAAATTACAAGATGTCCTCTCAATAGCAAAAATATAAGACAATAGGGCCATAACCTACCCATATCACTGGAAGTTTCCTGACTTTGCACCCTCTTCTCTTGCTCATCTCTGCTCCTTTTGTTTACTATAAAGGCTTGCATGCTTCACTTCCTTGCCTGAATGACACTTTGAATCCTCTGGTGCTCACTTGCCCACCTATATTTATCCAAAAACAAAGTCAATTAGTTTCAGAGACATACGAGGATGACAAGCAGCAAAAACATACAAACACTTTAAAAACTGCTCTTAATAAACCTAGAAAGTTGCTACAAGGACCTGTCATTGCATACAGTCCCCCCCCCCCCCCAAAAAAAAATATATAACTCCTGGGTCGGTCCTCAACTGTTTGGCATCTACTTCTCAGAAGTCCAGGCCAACACGGAGGGACTCTGGCTGACCAAGTTCGCAGACGACTGCAAGCTGGGAGATATTAACTCTCCAAGTGATGCAGACATCCTACAGAAAGGCCTCATTGAGACAAATGACTGGTGTCGAAACCATGGCCTTAAGCTTAATGCCAAAAAATGCATCGTCACCCCCTTTGGGAAAAACTCACTTCCCACTAATTACCAGATCGATGGAAGCCCACTGAAGGCGTTATAAGAGCTCTGGGGTTGATAGGAACCTCTCCTTTGACCAACACATTGCCACTGTGGTCAGAAAGTCATTCTATGTGGCACATCTCATCACCAAGGGTTTTGTATCCAGGAAGAAAGAGGTAACCATTTCTTTCCACTCTTCCCTCAGACCAGTCACAGAGTATAATGCCCCATTTGGCACGTACCTCACTAGACACATGCAACAGCTGGATAGGCCACAAAAGTACCTCACAAAGAGGATCCTAGGCCTTAAACACGTCTTACACAGACAGACTCAAAAAAAAAACTCCAGCTATTCTCTGTCTTATGTCGTCTACTTAACAGGCGATCTCTGCTTGACTTACAAAGCCATGTCTGACCCAGCTCTGTTAGAAATGCTGCATTTAAAGAAATCCCAATAGCTCCGCACAACACGCTCCAGAGACCTCAACCTCATTACCACAATCAACAGAACATGCTTGAAAGACAGGTTCATAACCCAGAGACAGCCAATGCTCTGGAATAGACTTCCCATATATGTCAAGCAGAGCACCTCACTGGCCCTCTTCAAGAGAAATATTGATGAGTGGATGGGAAATATAAAGTTCACCCAGGGGATCACTCCAGTGGCTCTACTTGACAGAGGCACTGGGAGCTAACGTTGGGCGGCACAATACCAGGACACTTCTATGGGCTAGGCTTGTAAAGGCCCCAGGGCCATTAGCCTAGTACACACCTATGAACAAGAGTAGAGGTCCTACTACAGAAAAGTGGAATACCAGTGTTAACATTCTTGGATTCACAAAATAAAATTTTTTTCGAGTAAGTTAGCAAACAGCCTGTTATGTTAGCAGACATATTTTGAAAATTGAGCTACAGTGCTATGTAAGCCAGAATTCTCAGGACAAAATTAACAAAAGATGGTACGGTAAAACATCGTGTAAATTAGCAGAAAATGTTAAAATGAATATGTGTTAAATTATCTCAAAATGGAAAGCAACCCTTTGTAAATGGAATCACTTTCCCACAGAGTTTGAGAACATATAGTATACAAAAAAGCATTACAGATTTCCCACATTTTGAAATGAGCTTTTGGCTTCCAAAGCACCTAATGGAAACCTAAAATGCTCTGACTCCTGGACAAAAAAGCAAACTCTATTCCTACAATCCTTGTCAACAAGCATTAGAGTACTCTGTAAATCATAAAAACTACATTACATTTCACACGTATAGAAGCTTTATGAGAATAGAGCTGGTCTTCTACATTACCCAATGGAGTCCAAGTGAAAGAATGTAGTACAGGGACCAAGACAGGCACTTTGGCCTGTTAAACACAGTGCTGGCAAAGTGCTGCCAACAAAATGCGTTTTATATTCCAGCAAAGACCAGTTGTACATTTCAAATGTCCTTGATATTACAAGAAGTCCTTGATTTTGATTTATACTTTGTCCGATCACTCATAAATTGTTGATTTTCTGGTAAATCGCTGATAATAATAGCCAGTCGATAATACCATACTCTCTTGCTTTTTATTGTTCAGAAAACGTGTGTTGTAAAACCTTAAGTGAATTACAAAAATATTTTAAAAATGCCCCTGATATTGAGTCTTTGTACCTTTATTTTTGTTTTTAGCTAGAATTCTTGACCAAAAACTTGAGAAGTATGGCACCATTTATTTTTAAATGAATTGCATGGGTTGCAAAAATAGCAGATGCAGAAGGTTATTCATAATAATGTTCATAGGAAAAACTCCAATAACCCCCTTATTTGTGGATAAAAATACAGCAACTGTACGGATGGAGAACACATTGGAAGTACTGCAAACCAGGGTTACCCATAAATGGTGCTTTTTCTTTGAAGAAGCCTAAGGGCGCATTTAACTGAAACCAAATATGTTGCATCTTTTGAGATTTATAAAGCACTCGTCTATTGGACACATTAACAGTAAACATTTCAGTAGTTCCTCCACATTTTTTCACTTAATAACTCACAACTCTTAATCGCAAGGACTCATAAAAGAACATCTGGCTGTCCTAAATGAACCTTGATACAAACTAAGAAAAGAACCGTTAGTTATATACAAACGAAGGTATACTGTATCTGTTTATTTGGCCTTAACATTTTATTTTAAGCACAGACTTTACCTGCACTGAACAGAGGTCAGGTGCGGAGCAAACGCAAACGGACTTCTCTCGCCGTCGCCGACCAAGTCAGTCACCACCTCTCCTGGCAGGCACTGGGGCAGCAGGCTCCGTCCGACACCCGTCTTCTTCTCCCCTGATGAAATGTCTTCGATCTGGAAGGATTCTCTGCAACTCCGGCCTAGTATATTGACTCCAACTCCAAGTTCTCCACAAAGCAAAATTCCCTCCCGATTCCTGGAAGCCTTTTTCAAGCCATTAATTTGGCGCGAAAAGGCTTGCAGGAACACGATAGTCTCCATTTGGGAGCTCTCATTGGCTCCCGTTCTCCGCATATTCTCTACTTGATTGACTCGTAGACCGAGTTTGCGATTGGCCGTAAATGCGGTCTACGAGCCAATCAAAATTAAAAATAGCAGCACAGCAGAGCTATGCATTGGTTTGTATACCGCAATGCCAATTGGCAGTAATTGCGGTACACAAACCAATCAAAAGCCTTGTAGCGGAGCCACAGCTGTTTAATGCGGAACAGCGGAACAGTGGCTTCGCTCTTCATTAAATGCGGTGCGTTCCGCATAATCCGGAGCACTTGGATGCTCTGCATCCAAGCAACCTCCACCCTCAACACAAACCATGAAACACAAACTTCACAAAACCAGTGTGCCACTCAATCACAGCCCTTAAGGCAAAATAACATACCCAACATACTAGTAATAGGTGACTCTATAGTCAGGCACACTGACATCCCACTCACTAGGCTGAATAAGGAGAAGGTTACTGTTAGATGCTTGTCGGGTGCCAGGATCCGCCACATAACACAGGCTCCCAGGTCACTCCAGAACAAGTACAAATACGACTCTGTTATTGTCCATGTTGGTGTGAATGACCTGAGCCATACCTCCCTGGACTACATGAAATGAGACATGGAAGAGCTCTCTGATCACGTAGCCCAGGCTGGTATGACCCTGACCATGAGTAGCATCCTGCCCTCACCAAGAATGATACCACGGTATAAAGAAAAAATTATCAATTTCAACAATTGTCTATGTTTCTGATGTCATTCAAAGGGGATCCAGTGTCTGTCCGCCTGGGATGACATGCTCGACAAGCCATGCTGCTTCACTAGAGAAGACGGCTTGCACCTGTCACACTTCAGCTTTTGAATACTGGCCAAGGCTCTTACCACCCCCATAGTGCCTTTTTTAGGCAAGGCTCAAAAGACAAACCCACCGCTGTAAAGAGCACAAGTAACAAAAAACTAGGGTAATCACACAAGTCTAAACCTCAAAATGCACTCACTCAAGGCACTCCTCAGTATGGAGAAAATCGATATATGTGCAGTAACAGAAACCTGGTTTAAGGCTCCAGAGCACCCCAGCACTACCAGGCCACAACTCATACCATACTTTTCAGCCCCAGAACCAGGACCGAAATACAAAAGGCAGGGGCATATCCATATTCATCAAGAATAACCACACCTCCAGGTTAGTGGCACAGCACAATGCTTCAGAGATCATCCACGTGCAACTAACAATGGGCAAAACTGCAAATCAAATTGATCGTCCACCATGTCCCAGGACCCCCATTCCACATTTCTAGAAACACTGGGAAACATAAAGGTCCTACCAAATACCCTAATATTGGGCGATTTCAATTACCCAAACATTAACTGGGAGAACTACTCAAGTACTAACTCCCTTGCCCAACATTTCCTAGAATTTATAAACTCAAATGCCCTGGATCAACTGGTCAACACTCCCACCAGAGATGACAACATAATAGACCTGGTCATCACCAACATGGGTGACCAGTGTTCCAGACCGGAGATCAACTCCTTCCTGGTTAGATCTGACCATAAACAAATAACTTTGGATATCCACATTCCTTCCCCACCCCCGGACAAGGAAACCACTGTGAAAAACTTTTCAAAAGCAAACTTCACATTACTTAAGACCGAGGTGGAAAGTTTCAAAGCCCCCATGCTAAAGGGTAATACTGTCCAAGCTGCAAAACCCTTTACTAATGCATTCTACGGGCACCTACAAGAATGCATGGATCGTGCTATCCCAAGCAAAACCAAGACTCACTCCTCCAAGAAAAGGAAACCAGTCTGGTGGACCCCTGCTATAAACAAGCTATACAATAGAAGGAGAAAACTAGTACAGAAAAGAGTAAAATCCCAAGAAGGGAAGACATCCCTGATCAGTATCAGCAAGAAACTATGATCCCTCATAAAATCATCCAAGGCGAGCTTCGAAAGAAAAATTGCCAAGGACTCCAAAGATAACCACAAGGCATTCTTTAGCTATGTCAAGAATCTAAGTGGCAATGCTCAGATATTCTCAGAGTTAGTGCAGAATGGCACAAAATACACTGAACCAACTGATATCAACAACATCCTGGCAGACAGATTCAATGCAAACTTCACCCCCCTCTCACCCCCAAAAGGGCCCATAACCAGAGCAGAAGAATGTAGAGCCCCTGAAATAACAGACACTCTGGTTAAAACAGCCCTCTCCAAAGCCAATAACACAGCATCAATGGGACCAGACGGTGTCGGAGGCTGCATCCTACATGAGCTCAAAGACGAACTAACCCCTCATCTAAATACACTGTTCAAACTCAGCCTCTCCGCAAACTACATACCCATAGAGTGGTGCACAGCAACAGTTATTCCGCTCCACAAAGGTAGAGCCACAACAGACCCTGGGAACTATTGCTCTATAAGCCTGACTAGCTTAGTCTGCAAGGCTATGGAGCGCATCATCATGGAACTTATTAACAGAGACATTGGGAACCTCCAAACACTGGACCATACCCAGTTCGGCTTTGTTAAGGGCACATCATGCCTCCTAAACTTGGTGGACTTCTTTGAGACAGTTACTAAGGCTATAGATGAGGGAAAGGTGGTACACACAGCCTACCTATACCTTGCAAAGGCCTTTGACACCATTCCCCATTCTGGTATTATAGACAAGCTCACCAGCATGAACATAAACCCCTACATCACAAGATGGGTTGCCAACTGGCTCATGGACAGTTCCACATGGTGGGAGTTGCGGGAGCTAGGTCTGACTCTAAACCAGTTAAAAGTGGCATTCCCCAGGGCTCAGTCCTAGGACCCCTCCTGTTCAGCATATACTTCTCAGAGGTACAGGCAAGCACAGGAGGACTATGGCTGACCAAGTTCGCAGATGACTGCAATCTAGGGGCTATAATTGACTCTCCGGTTGACACACACGTACTCCAAAAGGGTCTCACTAAGACGGATACCTGGTGTCAAAAATCATATGGTTTGTTTTCTTTTCTATTATTGTATGTGTTTCGATGTCACCATTTAAAATGTCATTTTTAATAGAGATGTTTAAAACAAGACGCGCAAATGCCGCGTGTCATGGTTTTTCATATTGCAAGTAGGGTAGACAGCAAGGTTGAAGTGATTGGCAGTTCTGAAAGCTAAATTGCAGGCATATTATAAGTCAAAGAAGAATATACAATATACCAGGCATTTGTTTTTTTTTTTTGTTTTTTTATACCAGTAACTAAGGGACACAACAAGCTACTTTATTTTCTACCTTTTGAAACAGCAACACATATTTAATCTTCAAAGCGTCTGTTTGAAAGTACAATAGCTAACTGTAAATTACTAAATCTTTTTTTTTTTTATATAAACAATATATTAAAATTAAACAAACGAGACAGAATGGTATTCAAACAGAATTTCATCTAATAGTCATTAGTAAGTTTAAAACAAGAGCAGAATCTGATGATGTATTTGAAATGTGAGCTTATGTCTTGGGGAGCAATGGATTATTAATGCATATGTGACTTGATTTGGGATGCAGGGAAAATGACTGAATTTATAGGGTTAAATGATTCCTTGTTGAGAGACCAAATGATACGTGCTAGAACTAATAGTTATACAAGAGGCAAACTGTGGAAAGAATCAAACCTAATGCTTGAGAAAGCCTCAGCTGTGCGTTTTGTGACTGAACTGTCAATTGTATAACTAACATCTTTAAATGATTCAGTGGATGTGTGTAAAATTAGCATAGAACATGACAGTAAGTAGAAAATAACATCCAAAAATTTTACAAATAGTGAAAAAAAAATTGATGAGATGACATAGTTGCAAACATGTTAATTGTCCAAGATGGTTAACTAGTAACAAACTAGCAGCAAATAACAGTACTCATTGCACTTGTTATAGCTGTCGGAATAACAAGTAATGTAAGGCAAATATTTAGGTTTGTAGGATGTATGCTGCTCTGCGGTCATTATGTTAGAATGTGATTTAGTACAAAAAAAGCAAAAACAGAATGTCGATATCCTTGGGACTGGCAAGGATATAAAGTCTGAAATGCTTGTAATTACTGGGGAAATGACTTCTGTGAATATATTGTAAAGTGAAGTCAGAGAGAGGAGTCAAGAAGCAATAAAGTATGACCAAAAATTTGAAAGGAAAAAGTCTGATTAGAGAAACCATATGTAAATGTCAATTCTTTTGTGTCTGAGCTTACACTAGAACAAAATATACCGTAATGCCGGACTCAATATTCACAAAGTTGGCGCTCATCAGCAAGAGAAATGAGTCTAATTGCCTACCTGTGCCATATCTGGGGCATAAACCGATGCCTGTGGGTTAAGTCTGTTTGAAATGTATTTATGAAAACAAGAAAAATACGCCAAACCGGTGTCTGCCAACCACCACAAATCACCAACCAACCAAAAACTGGAACTGGAAGTGAAGCAAAAGAACCTCTTCCAAAATTGGTTTTAAACGTTTTAATCCACAGTAAAACACAGTAAGCCACGCAAAAATATACCCAATGAACGCCTTCTCACTCAGCGTTTTCGTCACAACTGGACTTCATCAGATGAGAAAACTTCTGGTGAAGGAGGCCCAGCGACAAAGTTGTTAAAAATCTAGTCCATCAACAGGCATGATAGGCGTGGTCCTGTAAGTAATCCAAAGGAAACAGCAGCAGCATTAAGTATCATTCAACAGCTAATCCAACAACAAACAAAGTCAGCGTGGTCATGAAGTAGGTCCAAAGTTCACAAACACAGGATTCATGAAATGTGAAGCCAAAGGAGGTCAAAACCAGTTAAAAAAGCAAATGAGTATATTAAATGAGTAAGCGCTTTCGCGGATCTACCATCCTGTGTTTGTGAACTTTGGACCTACTTCATGACCACGCTGACTTTGTTTGTTGTTGGATTAGCTGTTGAATGATACTTAATGCTGCTGCTGTTTCCTTTGGATTACTTACAGGACCACGCCTATCATGCCTGTTGATGGACTAGATTTTTAACAACTTTGTCGCTGGGCCTCCTTCACCAGAAGTTTTCTCATCTGATGAAGTCCAGTTGTGACGAAAACGCTGAGTGAGAAGGCGTTCATTGTGTATTTTTTTGCGTGGCTTACTGTGTTTTACTGTGGATTAAAACGTTTAAAACCAATTTTGGAAGAGGTTCTTTTGCTTCACTTCCAGTTCCAGTTTTTGGTTGATTTATGAAAACAAGACCTATGCAAAGATTTTTCAAGTAGTAGCTTTGCAAACTTCCTTAAATCAAGCCAAAATATTTGGTACAAATATAGGTAGATCTATGGGCATGGTTTAGAGAATTCAAGCAATATAGATGAAAATGGTGATAAAAGTGCTCATTATAGTTATTGTGGACTGAACCCAATGATTAGTCTATAAACGAGACAATAAGCAGTGTAGTGAGAGTGTCGGAGTTGTTCAGTTGTATACCCAATGATTAGTCTGTAAACGAGACAATAAGCAGTGTAGTGAGAGTGTCGGAGTTGTTCAGTTGTATACCAAATGATTAGTCTGTAAACGAGACAATAAGCAGTGTAGTGAGAGTGTCGGAGTTGTTCAGTTGTATACCGAATAATTAGTCTGTAAACGAGACAATAAGCAGTGTAGTGAGAGTGTCGGAGTTGTTTAGTTGTATACCCAATGATTAGTCTGTAAACGAGACAATAAGCAGTGCAGTGAGAGTGTCAGAGTTGTTCAGTTGTATACCCAATGATTAGTCTGCAAACGAGACAATAAGCAGTGTAGTGAGAGTGTTGGAGTTGTTCAGTTGTATACCCAATGATTAGTCTGTAAACGAGACAATAAGCAGTGTAGTGAGAGTGTCCGAGTTGTTCAGTTGTATACCCAATGATTAGTCTGTAAATGAGACAGTAAGCAGTGTAGTGAGAGTGTCGGAGTTGTTCAGTTGTATACCAAATGATTAGTCTGTAAACGAGACAATAAGCAGTGTAGTGAGAGTGTCGGAGTTGTTCAGTTGTATACCCAAAGATTAGTCTGTAAACGAGACAATAAGCAGTGCAGTGAGAGTGTCCAAGTTGTTCAGTTGTATACCGAATGATTAGTCTGTAAACGAGACAATAAGCAGTGTAGTGAGAGTGTCGGAGTTGTTCAGTTGTATACTGAATGATTAGTCTGTAAACGAGACAATAAGCAGTGTAGTGAGAGTGTCGGAGTTGTTCAGTTGTATATCGAATGATTAGTCTGTAAACAAGACAATAAGCAGTGTAGTGAGAGTGTCCGAGTTGTTCAGTTGCATACCGAATGATTAGTCTATAAACGAGACAATAAGCAGTGTAGTGAGAGTGTCCGAGTTGTTCAGTTGTATACCGAATTATTAGTCTGTAAACAAGACAATAAGCAGTGTAGTGAGAGTGTTGGAGTTGTTCAGTTGTATACCGAATGATTAGTCTGTAAACGAGACAATAAGCAGTGTAGTGAGAGTGTCGGAGTTGTTCAGTTTATACCGAATGATTAGTCTGTAAACGAGGCAATAAGCAGTGTAGTGGGAGTGTCCGAGTTGTTCAGTTGCATACCGAATGATTAGTCTGTAAATGAGAAAATAAGCAGTGCAGTGAGAGTGTATGAGTTGTTCAGTTGTATACCAAATGATTAGTCTGTAAACGAGACAATAAGCAGTGTAGTGAGAGTGCCCGAGTTGTTCAGTTGTATACCGAATGATTAGTCTGTAAACGAGACAATAAGCAGTGTAGTGAGAGTGTCCGAGTTGTTCAGTTGTATACCCAATGATTAGTCTGTAAACAAGACAATAAGCAGTGCAGTGAGAGTGTCCGAGTTGTTCAGTTGTATACCGAATGATTAGTCTGTAAATGAGACAATAAGCAGTGTAGTGAGAGTGTCGGAGTTGTTCAGTTGTATACCGAATGATTAGTCTGTAAATGAGACAATAAGCAGTGCAGTGAGAGTGTCGGAGTTGTTCAGTTGTATACCGAATGATTAGTCTGTAAATGAGACAATAAGCAGTGCAGTGAGAGTGTCGGAGTTGTTCAGTTGTATACCGAATGATTAGTCTGTAAACGAGACAATACGCAGTGCAGTGAGAGTGTCGGAGTTGTTCAGTTGTATACCGAATGATTAGTCTGTAAACAAGACAATAAGCAGTGCAGTGAGAGTGTCGGAGTTGTTCAGTTGTATACCGAATAATTAGTCTGTAAACGAGACAATAAGCAGTGCAGTGAGAGTGTCGGAGTTGTTCAGTTGTATACCGAATGATTAGTCTGTAAATGAGACAATAAGCAGTGTAGTGAGAGTGTTGAAGTTGTTCAGTTGTATACCAAATGATTAGTCTGTAAACGAGACAATAAGCAGTGTAGTGAGAGTGTCCGAGTTGTTCAGTTGTATACTCACAAAGACAGGCAGCATAACTTGCATGTTTGCAAAGATGTCTAGTATAATTTGCATGTTTGCAGAGACAGGTAAAACACTCAGGAAGATAGCCTGTGCGTGAATTGGTGCAATGCCAAGTCCAGAACTATGCAGAAATGATCGATATCACTCAGCCAAGCCTCTAAACTGAATAAAAGGCATACTTTCAAATTACTTCGTCCATGATAGTTGCAGTTTAATGGGCAAGTGGAATGCGTGATCCAGATAAATAAAAAAAACGTTAAGGAAATGTGAAGCATCTGTTCAAATGGACATTCATATCTTGTGTTCTTAGAATGGAATACTGCTTTACAAACAGTTGGTCTATCACTTTAAGATCGCAATTGTCAGTCATAATTTGTGAGTTCTGGAAAGTAAAACATAAGCTTTAGAGTTAATCTGGAAGAGACAGTTAAAACGAAAGTAATATTTTGACAGAAGTTCAAATAATCTCTAGTGTAAAAGAGGGAGAAAGAATCAGAATAATGCTAGATGGAAATTTTGCACAGAAATCTCGTATACAAGTAACTGTATTAGGGTACAATCACATTTCAAAGATATTATATAGTCATCAGAAAGAATATGCAGTTGTATAGAAAAAATTGTAGGTGTTTTATTAAAGCTACCAAGTCAAGTGTATATACCTGAAATGTCTAGAATGCCTGAGATGCCTACAACACATGATGTTCCTTGAAACTGTATTTTGCTAATCCAAGAGCCGAGACTTTAGACTGACCTTCATGAGCTGTTACTAGTTTTACAAGTAATGCAGTTCCCGAACTTTTGTCTCCAGGGCTGCTGCTATGAGTGATGGTTTAGCATCTGTACTAGATATTTAAGATTCATCAAGAAACCAGTCAGCAACAGTGCATTATATTTATAGTTAATGCGAATACCATTCATTTCATGTTTTCTTCACTATTGCACTTTATCATATGTTTCACTATTATAGTACCAGTTTAAATATTTTCCAGTCTTTTTAATCAGTTGTATAAAGTGTATTATAGTATATGTAGTCTAAAGAGTATATCAGCTTTCTTTTCAAATAAAAGAGAGATTTAGTATGTGTCGCTTGTCTTGTCTCGATACAATAGGACAAGTCTTCCTGGGTTCTGTTCAAGCAGCTTTATTATGTACAAACACATTACGATTATAACTATTAACTTCAACTTAGGTAACTTATATACAAACCACATTCATTCTTACATGTTTACTCTCTGGCTGCACTTTCAAAATGGCACTAGGTACAGCACGTGCCTGTTATTTAAATGTACATGTTGATCACTTGCTATACTTCTTAAAGACACATACACACTGTGCTTTACGTGGTTCTCTTTGCAAATACGGTTTAGTACTATTGCATACTGAACAAGAAGAAAGTACTTTATCAATGTCTTTCACAAGTGAAGGCCAAAATACTATTTCTCTCGGCCTTCTTTTGGCAGAGTTGGAACCTGTTGACCATGATGCAAAATCTGGATATATTCATGTTGTAAGGCAGCAGGAACAACAATTTTAGGACCTTTGAAAATAATGCCATTTTCCGTCAACATCTTATCTCTGTAAGGAAAATAAGTTTGCACTTCGGGTAGTTCACTAGATTTCTTTAACAGCCATCTAGCATTTAATGTAGTGGCTGAGCGTTTGCAAAATTGGATCAGTCTTTGTATGGTCTCTCAGCTCATCAAGTCTTGTGGTAGAAAAATTATGCACTTCCATTATGTCAGTGTCAAAATTCTCTGTGTCAAGCTGTCCATTGTATTTCTGGGTGATCTAGATAAGGTATCAGCCAGGTAAAGAAGTCTGCCTTTTGTATACACCATTTTGAAGTTGTACTTTTGCAATTGGAACATCATTCTTTGTAATCTTGCTGGAGTGGAATGCATAGGCTTCCTTAGAATGGTAACTAAAGGTTGGTGAGCAGTTTCAATCTGAATAGCTCAACCACAAATATAATCTTGAAACTTTGAACATGCAAATACTATTGCCAAAAGTTCTTTCTCAATTTGAGCATACTGCATCTCAGTTTGGGTAAGTGTTCTAGATGCACTGGCTACTGGTCTGCCTTCCTGAGGAATAACTGCGCTAAGTGCAAATTTTGAAGCATCACAGGAAGGAGTGACTGGTTTATTGACGTCATAGTATCTTAATGTAGGTAGGGTGGCAATTTTCTGCTTAAGGTCTTCAAATGCCTTCTGGTGCTGTTCAACCAAGAACATGTAACATTTTTACGTTAGCTCTCTTTAAGGTGCTGTCAACTCACTGAAGTCTGGTATAAACTTGCCTAGATAGTTGACCATGCCAAGAAAATGCTGTAGAGCTGAATATTATCTAGTGCTGACATCTCAAGAATAGCTGCTTGCTTAGACGGGTCTGGTATTAAGCCACTGCTGGTAAATAAATGACCTACATACGTAACTTCTGGTAATCTGAATTTGCACTTTAGAAGCTTGAGCTGTAAGTTCACTTCATGTGCTCTGTCTAGAACTCTAAAGGTTTCTGTCATGCTCTGCTTCACCATTGCCCCAACCAATAAATCATCTACTATTATGGCACAAGGATAACCTGAAAAAAAATTTGCTCCATTGCATGCTGGAAGACTTCACTTGCAGAATTTATTCCATATGGCATCTTCAGGAATCTATATTTGCCAAATGGGGTACCAAAAGTTGTCTGTAATGAGGATTTGCGATCGGGCATCACTTGCCTAAATGAACTTTTTGCATCTAAGACAGAAAAAACAGTGGCATTCGGTATTAGGGCTGCAACCTCTTTGACTGTATGCATTGGATGACTTTTTTTTTTAATGCTTTGTTCAAATCTCTTGGGTCAATACATGTTCTGATTTCATCTGAGCCTTTCTTGTGGGCTGCTACCATAGATGACACCCATTCGGTTGGTTCTGTAACTGGACACATTACACCTTGCTGCACCATTTTATCCAACTGAGCTTTGACTTTATCTTGCATAGCTATTGGAACTTTTCTGCTGATCTGACTACTAGCCTGACCTCTGGGTATAACTTCATAGAATACACAACTGAAAGTTTGCCCAACTTGTCATCGAAAACATAAGCATACTCTAAGAAAATGGCTTCAGAAAAATTGGAACTAGGATATGCACTTATATGATGAACTTGGTAAAAGAAAGCAGATTTATTCTCAAACTGTCTCTGAGACCCAATAATGACTGCACAGGTCTTCAAATTACATAGAATAACAAACTGTAACAGTTCCTAACCAAATAACATGAAAGCACTACTGAGCCTTCGGTTTGGAATTCTTCACCTCCATAAGCAACAAGTTTCGCACATTGAGTTGCTCATTAATTCTCACCTTAGCAAATGTGTCTGCTTATATAACATTACACTTTGAACCAGTGTCTACTTTGAGCTCAGTGGATTTACCATTGATTTGGACAGTACAAAATACTTTGTACTTTGCCAATAAATTCACTGCATCGACCCTTTCACCAATTACTGATACACCATCTACACAGAAAGTAGACTGCTGCAACTCCACTTAATCAGTTTGCTTTTTAGAGTGACCTCTCCCTGTAACTGTGTGAGGTTTACTTGATTTGCAAAAGTTTTGAAAATGGTTCCATTTTTTACACTTGTGGCATTGCTAACCAAATGCTAAGTATTTCTCTCTTTTAGACTGATAATTTGCACTACAATTGTGACAGTTAACAATAAAGCTAGATTTGGGTTTTGCTAACTCACACTTGTACTGCAATGAGCATTTTGCCGATTCATCCTTGTACTGTACAGAGCTTGCTCCTTTGTTAAAAGTTGCTGGAAAACTACGTGGTTTCCCTGGCAAACCAGCAGGGGCTGTTGCTGCCATGTTCTTAGGCCTGCATCTGTTTGCCATGTGTTGCATACTATCTACATTTGCTCTGGAGCCTGCTAAGATCATGCTCTTGTCATTTGCAAGCATACTTGTGTCTCTTTCTGTAACTTCATTGATTTGATAAATCTCAATAGCTTTTCTCAACGTTAAATCACTGTCATGAAGCAAAATCTTTCTCACAGCAGCACTATTAATACCACACACAAGGCTGTCCTTTATCAACTCATCTTTTAAGTCACCAAACTGACACATTTTAGCCTTGTTTCTCAGGTCTGTAATATAAGCTGCAAAAGTTCCCCCTGGTTTCAGATCTCTTGTGTAAAACAAATGCCTCTCTAATATAATATTTGTCTCGGGGTTGCACATTTCCCTGAATTTGTGCTTCAAACACTCAGGGTCTTCCCTTGATTCAGCCTGTACAATAATATGACAATTTTCACCTTCTTGCACTTTTCTTTCAAATAATACAGCATTTAAATTGATTTATTTGTGTTGCATTGAATACTATCTAGCTGGGAAGTTGTGGCTCTGTTTTTTCAGTTAATGCTTGTTAGAATTTAGTGCTAGTTAGAATTACCACATAGCCACTAATAAGTGGGGGAAGTTTCACTTCATTGATATTCAGTTTCTGCCTTATATAAGCGGTACATTTTGGATTATTTTCTGCATAAATTCAGAGCTTTGGCCGGCTAAGACCTACCTGCAATCAACTGGATGTATAAGTGAATTTAAGTAAATCTTTATCTGCACTTTTTTCAAATAATACAGCATTTAAATCAATGTATTTGTGTTACATTGAATACTATCTAGCTGGAAGTTGTGGCTCTGTTTTTTCAATTAATGCTTGTTAGAATTTAGTGCTAGTTAGAATTCCTGCATAGTCAGTGATAAGTGGGGGAAGTTTCACTTCATTGATATTCGGTTTCTGCCTTATATAAGCGGTACATTTTGGATTATTTTCTGCTTAAATTTTGAGCTTTGGCCGGCTAAGACCTACCTGCAATCAACTGGACATATAAGTGAATTTAAGTAAATCTTTATCTGCACTTTTTTCAAATAATACAGCATTTAAATTGATTTATTTGTGTTGCACTGAATACTATCTAGCTGGAAATTGTGGTTCTGTTTTTTCAATTAGTTCCCCACCCACCCTCTGCTTTTGTTTTGGTGTTAATCTTGGTGGCTTTGAAACTGCCTACCCCTCTTGTAAATTTGCATTTGGATACTCCTCCTGGGCCCATCTCATTTGCTCACTCACTCAAAAAAAATTGCACTTTATTTATCTGCTTTCACTGTATTTGTGTTTCTTCCTACTTTATTACTTTATTTTGCTTTTGCGTCATCTTAGAAGTACTCAGATGTATTTATTACTGCTTGGTGTAAGCCTTTTGGTTTAAGCACTTGGGCTTCAGACTAGTTGATTTACATTAAGAAGGTTTGTGGTCTGCACTGTTTTGGCAGGACATGTAGCTTACATCCTTTTAATTTGGGAACTGCTGATTGAAGGCTCAGTGTCTGTTATTCTAAAAGTGTATTAGTTCTGGTTTAAGCACTTGGGCTTCAGGTCAGTTATTGTACATTAAGAAGGTTTGTGGTCTGCACTCTTGTGGGAGGAGAGGCTCGACTCTGCCCTTCTGAGCTGGGAATTTCTGGTTAAAGGCTTATAGTGCCTGCACATTTGAACTGTTTCTTACTGAAATTGGTGCACCTTGTTTGCTGTAGCATAGACTAGGTCCAGGCCTGCTGAATCTAGCTTTGTTTGTATAACTTGAGCACTAATCCAGGCCTTCTTAAAAGTATTCAATTGTATTTATTACTGCTTGGTAGTAACCTGATTAAAGTGTAGCTATAATTCTAAGCCTTTTGGTTTAAGCACTTGGGCTTCAGACCAGTTGTTTTACATTAAGAAGGTTTGTGGTCTGCACTGTTGTGGCAGGACAGGTAGCTTACATCCTTCTAAGTTGGGAACAGCTGATTAAAGGCTCAGTGTCTGTTATTCCAAAAGTGTATTAGTTCTGGCTTAAGTACTTGGGCTTCAGAACAGTCATTTTACATTAAGAAGGTTTGTGGTCTGCACTCTTGTGGGAGGAGAGGCTGGACTCTGCTCTTCTGAGCTGGGAATTTCTGGTTAGAGGCTTATAGTGCCTGCATATTTGAACTGTTTCTTACTGAAATTGGTGTGCCTTGTTTGCTGTCGCATAAACTAGATTCAGGCCTGCTGAATCTAACTTTGTTTGTATAACTTGAGCACTAATCCAGGCCTTCTTTTTTGGAGAAGGTTCCCCTGCACCCCAGTGGCAGGAGTGTGCAGTTAGAACTTGTCTGATTGAAGACTACAGGAACAGGTTAATTGGGCAATTTGTTTAAAAGCCTTTTCTGATTGCTTGTAGTCATCTAAAGCTGTTTTAAGTGTATTTTTTAGTGTTTGTAGTCATTTAAGGTGTATTTTTTTACTGTTTTTGCCTTACCTTTTCAAAAAAACTTTTTCTTTATTTCCCACCTTTCCAAGCTAGTTTAGTCCAGTTTTCAGACTAGTGCTGAATTCAGGGCTGTGTTACAACTTTCTGAGTTGCCCATACCTTACTTGGATAGAAGCAGGTTTCTCTGTTCACCTGTGAGAGAGGGAGCTTTGAGCAGCCATCTGTCCCTGGAGGAGTGGTTCCAGCCCAGAAGTTAGTAGTTTATAAGCCATTTTGGGCTAATTTCTATCTCTTTCATTTCCCTGCTGTAAAAACTGCGTTTGCACTATTTTGCACGTCTGGGCAGCGCCGGTTAGCTAGGGCTAAATTATTCCCATTTCCACTAAGTCTCCTCTTCAGTTTTTCCCTTGAAAGTAGTCTAACTCCTCTCAACCTAAGCACTTAAAAAAGCATCCTACAGTCCAGCACTTGCTCAGACCTAATAGCAAGCACTAATATACTGCGACACTTGATTGCCCAGCAGGGCGAGGCTCATTATTCACCCCTCACCAACCAAGCGACTAAGCAGCTCATGCTACTATTCAGGCATGACCAAAGGGCAATGTCAGGTATGCTCTCCAGTCCAGCTGGTGAACCTGGCTATCCTGAGGCAATGTTACAACTGCCTCATGTACACAGACAACCCTCTCCTCCTACCACAAAACATTAACATATGCGAGAGATGCAATTATATAGCTAAATTGGAGGCTAAGCTCTCTCCAGCCAGGACTGGAACAGGCAGTCATGAGGAGAAGGTTAACATTTGCACCACACCTCCAGCCTCACATAGATATACTAAGCCAGCATTGGCAAAAGATACACATAAATACTCAAAATCATACTCGGAGGCTCAAAATAAAAACCTGCAAAAGCATCAGAGACCTCCAAAGCAGACACCCAAAAAACCTGCACCTCCCGTCACAAACCAGACAACACATAAAACACAAAATCAATGTGCCACACAATCACAGCCCTTAAGGTGAAATAACATACCTAACATGCTAGTAATAGGCAACTCTATAGTCAGGCACACTGACGTCCCACTCAATAGGCTGGACAAGGAGAAGGTTACTGTTAGCTGCCCGTCGGGAGCCAGAATCCGCCACATAACACAAGCACTCAGGTAACTCCAGAACAAGTACAAATATGACTCTGTCATTGTTCATGTTGGTGTGAATAACCTGAGACGTACCTCCCTGGACTACATGAAAAGAGACATGGAAGAGCTCTCTGATCATGTAGCCCAGGCGGGTATGACCCTGACCCTGAGTAGCATCCTGCCCTCACCATGAATGATACCACACTATAAAGAATAATGAGCAATTTCAACAATTGGCTGAGCTTCTGGTGTCATTCAAAGGGGATCCAGTGTCTGTCAGCCTGGGACAACATGCTCGACAAGCCTCATTGCTTCACAAGAGACAGCTTGCACCTGTCACCCCTAGGCTTTCGAATATTGGCCAAGGCTCTTGCTGCCCCCATAGTGCCTTTTTAAGGCAAGGCTCAAAAGTCAAACCCACCTCCGTAAACAGCACAAATAAAAAATGAGGGTTATGCTACTCAACGCCAGTACTTTAAATCTCAAAATGCACGTGCTTGAAACTCTCCTCAGTATGGAGAACGTCGACATCTGTGCAGTAACTGAAACCTGGTTCAAGGCTCCACAGAGCACCCCAGCACTACCAGGCTACAACTCATACCACACATTTCGGCCACAGAATATGGACCAAAACACAAAAGGAGGGGGTGTATCCATATTCATCAAGGATACCTACTCCTCCAGGTTAGTGGCACAGCATGATACCTCTGAGATCATCCATATGCAACTAACATCAGGCAAATCTGCAATGCAAATTGTGGCCTGCTACAGATCACCCTCCATGACCCAGGACCACTACTCCGCCTTTCTGGAGACACTGGAAAACATGAAGGTCCTACCAAACACCCTGATATTGGGCAATTTCAATTACCCTACTGTTAACTGGGAAAATTACTCAAATACAAACTTCCAGGTCCAGCGCTTCCTGGAATTTATCAACTCAAATGCCTTGGATCAGTTGGTAAACTCCCCTACCAGAGGTGAAAACATATTGGACCTGGTCATCACCAACATGGGCGACAGGTGTTCTGCACTGGAGGTCAACCCGTCACTGGTTAGATCAGACCATAAACTAATCACTCTGGATGTCCACACCATCACCCCCAACCAAGGAAACCACAGTGAAAGACTTTTCTATAGCAAACTTCACCTTACTTAAGACAGAGGTGGTAAGTTTCACAGCCCACACGCTAAAGGATAACAGTGTCCAAGATGCAGGAAGCTTTACAAATGCACTCTATGAGCATCTAAAAGGATACATGGATCATGCCATCCCTAGCAAAACCAAGACTCACTTCCCTATGAGAAGGAAACCAGTCTGGTGGACCCCTGCCATAAACAGGCTATACAATAGAAGGAGAAAACTAGTTCAGAAAAAAAGCAAATCCCAAGAAGAAAAGACATCCCTGATCAGTATCAGTAAGAAACTAAAGTCCCTCATAAAATCATCCAAGGCTAACTTCGAAACAAAATAGCCAAGGATTCAAAAGATAACCACAAAGCCTTTTTTAGCTATGTCAAGAATCTAAGTGTCAACTCGCAGATATGCTCTGAGCTAGTGCAAAATAGCACAAAATATACTGAACCTACTGATATTGCCAACATCCTGGAAGATAGATTCAGTGCAAACTTCACCACCATCTCACCCCGAAAAGGGCCCACAACAGTAGCGGAAAAGTGTAGTGTCCCAGAAATCATAGATGCACAGGTGAAAACAGCCCTTTCAAAAGCCAAAAGCACAGCATCACTGGGGCCAGATGGTGTCCCAGGCTGCGTCTTGCACGAACTACAGAACGAACTAACCCCCCACCTAAACGCACTGTTCAACCTCAGCCTCTCCACAGGCTATGTGCCCATAGAATGGTGCACAGCAGCGGTTATTCCACTTCACAAAGGAGGGGCCACAACTGACCCTGGTAACTATCACCCCATAAGTCTGACTAGCCTGGTCTGCAAGGCTATGGAGCGCATCATCATGGCACTCATTAACAAAGACATTGGGAACCTTGAAACACTTGACCTAACCCAGTTCGGCTTTGTTAAGAGCAGATCATGCCTACTAAACCTGGTTGACTTCTTCGAGACAGTCACCAAGGCCATAGATGAGGGGAAGGTGGTTCACACAGCCTACCTTGACCTCGCCAAGGCTTTTGACACCATTCCCCACTCGGGAATTATAGAAAAACTCACCAGCCTGAACATAAACCCCTACGTCACGAGATGGGTTGCCAGCTGGCTTACAGACAGAACTCACACGGTAAGAATAGTGGGCTCCAGGTCCAACTCTAAACCAGTCATAAGTGGTGTCCCACAAGGCTTGGTCCTGGGACCCCTACTGTTTGGCATATACTTCTCAGAAGTACAGGCAAACACAGGAGGACTATGGCTGACCAAGTTCGCCAATGACTGCAAACTGGGAGCCATAATTGACTCCCCGGCTGACATGGACATTCTCCAAAAGGGCCTTACTGAGACCGACATCTGGTGTCAAAGTCATGGTCTCAAGCTAAAATGCCAAAAAATGCATATTCATCCCATTTGGGAAAAACAAAACACCCATGAATTACCACATAGGTGGCAGCCCCCTTAATACAGAAGAGGTAATAAGAGATCTGGGGACCCAGGTAGATAGTAATCTCTCTTTTGACAATCATATTGCCAAAGTAGTTAGGAAATCCTTCTATGTGGCCCATTTAATTACTAATGGGTTCGCATCTAGAAATAAAGAGGTTATAGTGCCCCTCTACTCGTCACTCATCAGACCCATCATAGAGTACAATGCCCCATTTGGGATGTACCTCACAAGACACTTCCAACAGCTGGAAAGATCACAAAAGTACCTCACCAAGAGGATTACTGGCCTCAAACATATGTCCGATGCAGCCCGACTGGAAAAACTCTGGCTGTACTCAATGGCATATCGCTTACTCAGAGGTGATCTCTGCCTGACTTACAAAGCCATGTCCAACTCAGAATTGATGGACATGCTCCACCTAAAGAAATCCAAGTCACTGCGTGCCACTCGCTCTAGTGAGCTAAACCTCACCACAACAATAAGTAGAACATGCTGGAGGGATAGATTCCTGTCACAGAGACTCCCCATGCTTTGGAACAAAATTTCTAACTACATTAGGTAGTGCCCCTCACTAACACTCTTCAAGAGAAACCTTGACGAGTGGATGGGTAACAGGAAATACACCCCTGGGATCACTTCATTGGCTTTTCTTGAGAGAGGCTCAGTTAATTAATCAATGGGGCGGCGAAAGCTGACACACTCTGGCTAGGCTTATAAATGCCCTCGGGCAGATAGCCTAGTACCTACCTATGAACCTATGAACTGCTGGTGCATACACAAATGAATGCTTTCAGTGGCCTCTAACCCAGCTAGGTTTGGCAAAATGAATGACCTGTTGCATGCATCTTTGTCAGAATAAGCTGCTTGTATAAAAATATTGCACTCTTGCTCAAATATTCTCCAGTTCTCTGCAATAGTCTGATCAAGTACAAGTGGTGAGGGCTTTCAAAATCCGTCTGCCATATTAACACAAACCAGTGAAGGATTTTTTCAAATATGCACAAATACACACACACATATACATATGACAGAAATGTATGGCGATACTTGTAACTTTACCTAATGGCACAACGAGCCTCTGAATGACTGAATTTTGTGAAATAAGTTTCTTGGGCACTTTAACACTCTCAAAGTTGTCTTACAGCAAAAGTCATGTATCATCAGTTTAAGAAACATCTCAAATAACTCAACTGCACAAATGAATTGGGCAGAAGAAACTCAGAGAAAGAAATTTTTCAAAGTAATTGCACTTTGCAAATAGACAGTACACTGCACACTGCAACTTTCCAAAATTACGGTACTTTGCTAGATAATTATTTAGAGTGCAAGAAATACTCTGTAATGGCAGCACTTTGCAAATAGACACACCCAGCACAAGAAACTTTTTGAAATGGCCGTGCTTTAACTGTACTTTACAAAATAGTTACACTTTGCACACAAATACACTATTCAGAATACATGTACAGTAATAAGCACACAATGTAAGCACTTTTAAACACTTTGAGATACTTTGAATAACTCTGGTTATGCCCTTGGTACAATATGAAGTTGTAGTTATGCCAAAACACAGCACTTTACTAAAACCCATACAGTTGCCTTGCTTTATTTATGCTTAATGTGTCCTTTTTTACCCTTGATATTATTTGTTTTGCTCGTTTAATCTCTTTTCATGCCCCTTGTACTTTTCTTGTGCTCGTTTTACTCTGACCATGCCCATTTTGCTTTAAACATATTTGTTTTGCTTTAAACATACTCGTTTTGTCATATATCTTAATCTTAAACATTTCACTTAATTAATAAACCTTTTGTGCCTCTTGCTTGTTTAATAATGTGGTTTGTGCCCTTTTAATGCTCCATTTTATCTTTTTTTATAAAGTAAACTGTTTGTGCAAGTTTTCATTACCTTTGGTTCTTTTCTGGCTCTTGTTCGTACTCATTTCTCATAGTTTACCTTCACTGTCATCTCTGCTTCTCTTGGATCCAAATATCAATCCCTGTAATCCCGGTTCTGACACCATGTCGCTCGTCTTGTCTCGATATAGTAGACGAGTCTTCACTGGTTCTGTTCAAGCAGCTTGGTTATGTACAAACACATTATGATTATAGCTATTCACTTCAACTTAGGTAACTTATATAAAAACTAACTACATTCATTCTCATGTGTTTGCTGTCTGGCTGCACTTTCAAAATGGCACCATGTACAACACATGCCCATTATTTATATCGTACATTCATCACTTGATATGTTTCTTAAAGACACATACACACTGTGCTCTACAGTATGCCTTTAAAAAAGCAATGCATTTCAGGAAATGTTGCCTGTAGGGCTGCTGCTAAGAGTGGTCATTCAGCATAGGTTCATAGGTAGGTACTAGGCTATCTGCCCGAAGGCATTTATAAGCCTAGCTGGAATGTGTTGGCCTACGCTGCCCCCCCTTAAATTAGTTCCCTGGCCTCTGTCCAGCAGAGCCATTGAAGTGATTACCGGGGTATACTATCTGTTTCCCATCCACTCATCAAGGTTTCTTTTGAAGAGGGTTAGCAAGGAGCTCTGCCTAATGTAGATTGGAATCTTGTTCCAGAGCATGGGAAGTCTGTGGGCAGGAATCTATCCCTCCAGCACGTCCTATTTATTGTTGTGGTGAGGTTTAAATCCCTAGAGTGTGTGGCTCGAGGGAATATGGTTTTCTTTAGGTGGAGCATGTCCATGAATTCTGGGTTGGACATGGCCTTGTATGTCAGGCAGAGATCACCTCTGAGTAGGCGATATGCAAAAGAGTACAGCTGGAGTTTCTTCAGTCGACCTGCATAGGGCATCTGTTTGAGGCCAGTGATCCTCTTGGTGAGGTGCTTCTGTGGTCTTTCCAGCTGTTGCAGGTGTCTTGTAAGGTACATCCCAAATGGGGCATTGTACTCTGTGATGGGTCTGATGAGTGATGAGTGATGAGTAGAGGGGCACAATGACCTCTTTTGATCTGGATGCAAACCCTTCTGTGATTAGGTGGGCCACATAGAAGGATTTTCTAACCACTTTGGCAATGTGATTGTCAAAGGAGAGGTTACTATTTACTTGGGTCCCCAGATCCCTTATTACGTCTTCCATATTTAGTGGGCTACCACCTATGTAGTAGTTTGTGGGTACTATGTTTTTTCCAAAGGGGATGACTATGCACATTTTAGCATTTAGCTTGAGGCCATGGTTTTAACACCAGGTATCTGTCTGAGTGAGACCCTTTTGGAAGATGTCAGTGTCAGCTGGAGAGTCAATTATAGCCCTTAATTTGCAATCATCTGTGAACTTGGTCAGCCATAGTCCTCCTGTGCTAGCCTGTACCTCTGAGAAGTATATGCTGAACAGGAGGGGTTCTAGGACTGAGCCCTGGGGAACGCCACATGTAACCGGTTTAAAGTCAGACCTAGCTCCCACAACTCTTACCATGTGGGTTCTGTCCATGAGCCAATTGGCAACCCATCTCGTGACATAGGGGTTTATGTTCAGGCTGGTGAGCTTGTCTATAATACCTGAATGGGGAATGGTGTTGAAGGCCTTTGCACGGTCTAGGTAGGCTGTGTGGACCACCTTTCCCTCATCTATAGCCTTGGTAACTGTCTCAAAAAAGTCCACCAGGTTTAGGAGGCATGATCTGCCCTTAACAAAGCCGAACTGGGTAGGCTCCAGTGTTTGGAGGTTCCCAATGTCTCTGTTAATGAGATCCATGAAGATGCACTCCATAGCCTTGTAGACCAAGCTAGTCAGGCTTATAGGGCGATAGTTCCATGAGTCTGTTGTGGGTCCACCTTTGTGTAGTGGAATAACCATTGCTGTGCGCCATTCTTTGGGCAAGTAGCCTTTGGAGAGGCTGCGTTTGAACAGTGTGTTTAGGTGAGGGGTTAGTTCATCTTTGAGCTCATGTAGGACGCAGCCTGGGACACCTGCCGGTCCCATTGATGCTGTGTTTTTGGCTTTGAAGAGGGATGTTTAACTTGACTGTCTGTGGTTTCAGGGGCACTACATTCTTTTGGTATGGTTATGGGCCCTTTTGGGGGTGAGAGGGTGGTGAAGTTTGTACTGAACCTGTCTGCCAAAATGTTGGCGATATCGGTTGCTTCATTGTATTTTGTGCCATTCTGCACTAACTATGAGCAGATCTAAGAATTGCCACTTAGATTCTTGACATAGCTAAAGAATGCCTTGTGGTTATCTTTGGAGTCCTTGGCAATTTTTCTTTCAAAGCTAGTCTTGGATGGTTTTATGAGGGATCATAGTTTCCTGCTGATGCTGATCAGGGATGTCTTCCCTTCTTGGGATTTTACTCTTTTCTGTACTAGTTTCCACCTTCTGTTGTATAGCTTGTTTATGGCAGGGGTCCACCAGACTGGTTTCCTTTTCTTGGAGGAGTGAGTCTTAGTTTTGCTTGGGATAGCATGATCCATGCATTCATGTAGGTGCCTGTAGAGTGCATTTGTAAAGGATTTTGCAGCTTGGACAGCATTGCCCTTTAGCATGAGGGCTTTGAAACTTTCCACCTTGGGCTTAAGTAACATGAAGTTTGCTTTTGAAAAGTTTTTCACTGTGGTTTCTTTGACCAGGGGTGGGGGTGGAATGTCGATATCCAGAGTGATTAGTTTATGGTCAGATCTAACCAGCGAGTGGTTGACCTCCGGTGTGGAACACCAGTCACCCATGTTGGTGATGACCAAGTCCAATATGTTGTCACCTCTGGTGGGGGTGTTGACTAGTTGATCCAGGGCTTTAGAGTTTATAAATTCTAGGAAATGTTGGCCAAGGGAGTTAGTACTTGAGCAGTTCTCCCAGTTAATGTTTGGGTAATTGAAATCACCCACTATCAGAGTGTTTGGTAGGACCTTTATGTTTCCCAGTGTTTCCAGAAATGTGGAATGATGCTCCTGGGACATGGTGGGTGATCTGTAGCAAGTTACAGTTTGGATTGCAGTTTTGCCCATTGTTAGTTGCACGTGGATGATCTCTGAGGCATCGTGCTATGCCACTAACCTGGAGGTGTGGGTATCCTTGATGAATATGGATACGCCCCCGCCTTTTGTATTTCAGTCTGGGTTTTTTGGCTGAAATGTATGGTATGAGTTGTAGCCTGGTAGTGCTGGAGTGCTCTCTGGAGCCTTAAACCAGGTTTCTGTTACTGCACATATATCAATTTTTTTCTATACTGAGGAGTGCCTCGAGTGCATGCATTTTGAGGTTTGGACTTCTGGCATTGAGTAGCATTACCCCAGTTTTTTGCTACTTGTGCCATTTATGGCAGTGGGTTTGTCTTTTAAGCCTTGCCTAAAAAGGCACTATGGAGGTGGCAAGAGCCTTGGCCAGTAAGCGTGACAGGTGCAAGCCATCTGTAGTGAAGCAGCATGGCTTGTTGAGCATGTCATGCCAAGCTGGCAGACACTGGATCCCCTTTGAATGACAGCAGAAGCTTAGCCAGTTCTTGAAATTGAAATTTTTTTCTTTATACCGTGGTATCATTCTTTGTGAGGCAGAATGCTACTCAAGGTCAGGGTCTTACCGGCCTGCACTACATGATCAGAGAGCTCTTCCATGTCTCTTTTCATGTAGTCCAGGAAGGTATGGCTTAGGTCATTCACACCAACATGGACAATGACAGAGTCATATTTGTACTTGTTCTGGAGTGACCTGAGTGCTTGTGTTATGTGGCGGATCCAGGCACCCGAAAGGCAGCTAACAGTAACCTTCTTGTTCAGTCTAGTTAGTGGGACGTCAGTGTGCCTGACTATAGAGTCACCTATTACTAGTGTGTTGGGTATGTTATTTTGCCTTAAGGGCTGTGATTGCAAAGTACACTGGTTTTGTGAAGTAGGTGTTTCATGGTTTGTGTTGGAGGGGTGGAGATTGCTTGGATGTCTGCTTTGGAGGTCTCTGTTGCTTTTGCAGATTTTTATTTAGAGCCTCCGAGTATGTTTTCATGTATTTATGTGTGTTTTTTGCCAGTGCTGGTTTCATAGGTCTATGTGAGACTGGTGGTGTGATGCAAGTAATTCCCTTCTCCTCTTGACTGCCTGGTCCAGTCTTGGGTTGAGAGAGCTTAGCCTCCAGTTTGGCTGTATAATTGCATCTCTTACCTGTATTAGTGTTTGGTGGTAGGAGGAGAGGGTTGTCCATGTACATGAGGCAGTTGTAACATTGCCTCAAAATGCTCAGATTCACCAGTTGGACCGGAGAGTACACTTGAAACTGCCCTTTAGACATGCCTGGATAGGTACAGTGAACTGTTTTACTGATTGGCTGGTGAGGTCAAAAAGAGAGCCTTGTCCTTCTCTACAGTATAGGGGGCCTAGTGCTAAGGTTTATTAGTGCTTGCTATAAGTTTTGAGCAAGTGCCGGGCTGAGAAGTGATTGGTTTGAGTGCTTAAGTTGAAAGTTTGTCTAGTTCCAAGGGAAAAATTGAAGAGCAGACTTTGTGGAGCCAGGAATACTTATACCCCAACTAATGGGTGCTGCCCGGTGCACAAAACCGCACTAATTTGGGTTTTATAGCAGGGAAATGAAAGAGAGAAATTAGCCCAAAATGGCCAATAAACTACTAATTTCTACTGGTAATGCCCAAGGTGCCCACCTCCTTCACCGCAAATTATTTCTGTCCTATAAACAACCTGTGCTACTTACCAAAATTCTTTTAATAGTTTTCTGCAAACATCTACTGGCATTTATAGTGTGGCATTATTACAGACTGGACAGCATGTTTTTTGCCCCAGCGATCTACTCTCTGACTGACCACATATACTGTAGCATGGAATAAGGCAAGCTTACAGGTGCTATATTTCTAGAGCTTAAACAGGCTTTTAATATTGTAGACCATTCCTTGCTACTCAACAAACTAGCAGATGTTAGATTCTCATCTGATGTGTTGCAGTGGATTTAGCTAATAGCTAATTTTCCAGTCAAACTTTTAGAATATTCTGTCATGCCACCTCCTCCCTAACAGGCA
This sequence comes from Protopterus annectens, assembly GCF_019279795.1. Taxonomy (NCBI): domain Eukaryota; kingdom Metazoa; phylum Chordata; order Ceratodontiformes; family Protopteridae; genus Protopterus; species Protopterus annectens. The sequence continues at coordinate 1,704,763,363 of NC_056729.1, read as the reverse complement.
CTATTAACACAGAAGTTCCTCATATGTCAGTTGTAGGTCCTCTTCTTTTCTCACTATTCATAATTGATCTGACCTGGGACCTTTCAGAGAAAAATGTTATTTTATATGCCAAGGATATTGTTAGTGACAGAACCACAGATGTCTCATCTAGCACTGGTGCAGTCCCCTGGTCTGGCACCTCATCTGCTCAACTCTTTGACTGAACAGCAAAAAAAAAAAAAAAAAAGTCGATTGCTACATTTTAGCAAATGACTTCATACATTTACCAAGAAGGAGGAGCTAAATGCATTTCTGCAATGACATTTGGAAGCGGAAAACAGAAAAGAAGGTAGGAACTACACTGCCTGACTCTGATCCCTAAAGCCTTGTACTGGTAAAACTTGTGCCATATGAGGATGAAATGATAGTAATTGTTGTGAACAGCTAAAAAATATTCTATTTTTGCTTCTTCAGGGGACTGTAACAAACATGCCTTTTTATGCATACTTGGGGTCCTAGTGTTCACAAAATAGACATTCATTTTGAAATTACTTGCTACCTGTCCACTAAAAAGTAAAACTGATACTGAGTATGTTTAGTAACAAGGTTTATGTGGGTCTACTACAAGCGCCCAAGTGTCAGGCACTTGAAGACCACTGTCTTGCAGTCAGGGTCTCTGTTGTCTTGTAGCTTGCATGGCCTGTGGCTCACATTCAAACTTGACTAAATACTTGGGTGAGATGTGGCAACCATAAGGAACAAGAGTGGAGTTGCCACACCCTGCCTGAACACAGTAGAAAGAAATGTGCGGCAGCCGCAGGAAAAGAACAGGAAGGGTTTGGATTGTGGTGTAGCATTTCAGGCAGTGATCCAGAAGGGGATTTTGGTTTAGGGAGTGTAGGGGTAGTTTTAGGTCTAGGGAATGGAAGGAGGTTACAGGGTTAGGAAGTGATTGGGGATTTTAACTTTTATGGAACAAGAGGGGAGATTTTGTTTTAGGGAGCAGGAAGGTAGTTTACTATTAGGGAATCGGAGTGGAGTTTTACATTTAGGGAGTGACTGAGGACTTTACGAGTAATCAGAGACTTTAAGATTGGGGAGCATGAGGGGGAATGGGACAGCTGGGGTTTAGGTTTAGAATTACAGCTCTGGTAGGCTATGCAGTGCAGTAGGAGGGCTAGGTAATTAAGAAGGATAGGGCTAGGAAGTTAGAGTACTTGCCATTTAGAGTAACTGACAGTGAGCAAGTGTGTCATAAGTGACTAACATATGAACACTTGTTGGAGACCTGGTTTATATAGTACATTTATGTGTGCTGCACTTGCCAAATTAAAAAAGTGAATAACTGATTTATAGGTTAAGTATGTGCACTATACTGAGAATGTCAAAACTTTATATTTCAGAATCTGTCATTCATTATAATAGTTTTGTAAATTAATATATATCAGATATTATTAATAACTATAAAAAAGCACATTGTGGGTAACATAGGATAGACAAGGCAGTTAGGCAAGTAGCCCTAAATGGGATGGAAAAAATATCCAAGTAGTTTTAGTCCATTTGCATCTAGACTAACAAGACTTTTTTTTTGTTTACATGACCTAATACTACTTTACAAGAAATAGGGTATTCCTGATATTTTGGCTAAGCTTAGACTTAATCAAACAGATAAAGGCAAGCTATTGCATTGATGGAACATTAACTATATAATGTGTTTGCAATATTGGCCAAGTAAATGATTACATTTAACTATGCTAATCAGAAGATTCTAGATTCAACTTCTGATTGGCTAGGCAAGACTATTCTGACTGACACTGAATAGCTTGTAGCACTTAGTAAATTTTAGACAGTGACATCTTGTATATTTCTTATCCTTGACTTGTGCAGAGATTCAGAAATGCCACTTCAACAGTTGGAGCCAAGCTGGCACTATTTACCTGCATGCTCTGAGTCCCGAGGCTCATTTTGAGTGCATGAAGCCAAGCCAGTTTTCATAATGAGTAACTCCTTATCATGGCCGCAGTAGGGACCCGTGGATAGATTGTGTTAAACTAACCAGTGGCCAGGATAAAGTACTGGCATCTGTAATAAATATTGACCATGCACGAGTGCCTGGTGTAGTCGTGTCGATACTGCAAGTACACATGAATAGTATGTAATGTTGTTGTGACTCAAGCCAAAGCTATGCAGAAGAATTTCTTAAAGACCAAAGAAAAGATTATGGTCACTGTGGGATGAATGCAGAGGTTCTAGCAAGGCAACAAAAACAACAGAAACTGACAGAAGATTACAAAGGGAGCTAGTGAACATAGACAGGATGCAGAACACAATGGAGAAAGGGATATGACACATACACAGAAAAATATCTGAAATATCTGAACATAGATAAAACATGAAACTCAGACAGAAAAGGGAGCTGCAGTAAAGTAACATGATGTACCGACTTCCATCACTCCTGATATCATCACATTTTATTTTATCAGTGTACCTGTGCTTTAAAAGGAAATGTTATGAAAAACAAAATATCAGCCCGAGGGAATTTGAACCCATTACTTTGAGTAATAGTCATAAAAACTCAGAATTACCTAGGTGAGCAATTACAGGAGTTATATTGAAGGTGTAAGGGAAACATGTAGCAGGGGAATCTTACATAACAGTAGAATGGAAGATTTGATCAAAAGCAGCCCTCAAGGGAAATTGAACCCAGGACTATTACAGCAGTTTTTCCTAAACATAGTACTAACTAGGTGAGTTACTGCAGGACTCCTACAGAAGGGGTCAGGGAAACACATATCAGGGGAATGCTATACAAGAACATACTCAAAGCAGTACTCAAATGACATGCCTCAAGGAAACTGAGCCCAGGACGACTGCAGTGATTCTCTCCTAAATACAGCATTATGAAATTGAGACAGTGTAGAAGTTATACTAAAGGAGTCAGGGAAATACATTTGAGGGGAAAGTTACACTTGGGCAGAATGAAGACAGAAAAGTGGAATAAAGAGTACAACAATGTGGGGACTGGAACACCCCAATCTGTACTGATAGTCTACAAAGCAAATCATTAACAAGCTGAGTTATGGCAGCAATCAGAATAGAGATAAAGTTTACTAGATTTCATACATAACAACTGTCTCACAACAGCACTCCGCTTATTTGCTTGACCAATGGCAATATCCACAGTGCATGACCTAGATTAGATTTCATTTTTGCTATACAGTGAGAAGTGCCTTTTCTTGTTGATTATATATGGGCTTTGAGGGTGGTCTCTGTGACCTGTAATGCAAATATGATCACAAAAAGACAATTGTTTTATAAGCCCTTTTAAGGTATACGTCTGTCTGTTTTCTGACCAGATTAAAGGTCGGAAATGGGTGTATAGGACAGAGATGAAAAGCAAAAGGAAGAACAGAAAGTAAAGAAATAAGGAATGAGCAGGATGGTTTGGGGGTAAGAGGAATAATCCTTTTTTGTGGGATGGGTACCCATTGTTTTAAGAGAGTGAAAATTTGGGGAAGGAAGTAAGGGAAGTAAGGGGATAATTTAGGTAGCATAAAAACAGATAGGACTAACAGGGTATGGGGTAATAGAATGAGGGAAGGGGAACTCAATGTAGAGGAAGACATCAGACAGACAGAGGGAAAACAATGGTTAGGGGAGAATTGTTAAACCAACAGGGTGCAAAACAAACAAACCAAGCCAGCTGAATGGACCAAATAGGTAAAAAATGAATCGGCAGGAAATAACCAATAGTTAACTATCTCAAATTAATTTAATAATAAGCAAATAAAACAAAGCTTTCAAGTCATCAAGACTCTTCCTCAGTGTTACAAGAATTAACCAGTCAACAGCTCCAATATATATTAGCAGCCAGCCTATAAAACAAGATAAATATATCACATGATAAAAACAAGATATAATCAGATTCAAAAGTACTAGTCATATTCTAATGAATATGAAGCTAAAACAGCTCTTATATAATCCTTGTAAAGCTTCAATTATTACTAATCATTTAAATAAAAATGTTTAGTAAAGCATCTATAAAAACATATATATTTATATATAAAATAAACATATTTAATAAAACAGTTATAAAAATATACATATATATATATATATATATATATATATATATATGGGTCTACTTCTGTTGGTCGACAACCCATATCACTGACACTCATTTGGTCGACAGCTCATTTGATCGATAAAAAGTATTCAAGGCAAAAACCTGGGATTTGCCCCCCTCCCCACTGTTGTGCGACTGTGGAGTTGTTATATATAGTTGGGGGGGCACAGCCCCCCACACTGGGGGGGTGTGGGGGGCAAAGTCCCCCACCTAGAATGTTTGTCGATCAAATGAGCTGTCGACCAAATGAGTGTCAGTGATATGGGTTGTCGACCAACAGAAGTAGACCCATATATATATATATATATATATATATATATATATATATCTTTAATAAACATATACATATTATGTACACATATATAAAACAATTTACAAGACAAAGTCAAAGCAAAAAGATTAAGTAACATAAGTTTGCCTTTCTTTTATAAAAGGTTCATAGATGTGTACTAGGCTAATGACCCTGGAGCCTTTACTTATCCTAGCCCATAGAAGTGCCCTGGCGTCGTGCTGCCCGACATTAGTTTCCAGTGCCTCTATCAAGTAGAGCCACTGTAGTGATCCTCGGGGTGAAGTTTCTATTTCCCATCCACTCATCAAGATTTCTCTTGAAGAGGGCCAGTGAGGTGCAGAGCATGGGCAGTCTCTGGGTTATGAACCTGTCCCTCCAGCATGTTCTGTTGATTGTGGCTGTGAGGTTGAGGTCTCTGGAGCATGTGGTGCAGAGGGATTGGGATTTCTTTAGATGTAGCATTTCTAACAGAGCTGGGCCAGACATGGCTTTGTAAGTCAAGCAGAGATCACCTCATAGTAGACGATATGAGACAAAGAATAGCTGGAGTTTTTTGAGTCTGCCCATGTAGGACTTATGTTTAAGGCGTAGGATCCTCTTCATGAGGTACTTTTGTGGCCTTTCCAGCTGTTTCATGTGTCTAGTGAGGTACATGCCAAATGGGGCATTATACTCAATGATTGGCCTACTGAGGGAAGAGTATAGAGAGATGATGACCTCTTTCTTCCTGGATGCAAAACCCTTGGTAATTAGATGTGCCACATAGAAGGACTTTCTGACCACAGTGGCAATGTGGTGGTCAAAGGAGATGTTGCTGTTAACCTGTGTCCCCATATCTCTTATAACGCCTTCAGTATTCGGTGGGCTCCCATCTATGTGGTAATTAGTGGGAACTGAGTTTTTCCCAACGGGGATGCTGGCACATTTTTTGGCATTAAGCTTAAGGCCTTGGTTTCAACACCAGTTATTGATCTCAGTAGGATGTCTACATCACTTGGAGAGTTAATAATGGCTCCCAGCTTGCAGTCGTCTACAAACCTGGTCAGCCAGAGTCCCTCCGTATTGGCCTGGACTTCTGAGAAGTAGACGCTAAACAGGAGAAGACCCAGGGCCGATCCCTGTGGGACTGCACTCGTGACTGGTCGGCAGTCTGACTTGGGAGTCCCCTACTTTCACACTGTGGGTTCTCTCTGTGAGCCAGTTTGCAACCCACCTAGTGATGTAGGGGCTGATGCCTAGTTGTGTAGTTTATCAATAATTCCTGATTGGGGAATAGTATCAAAGGTCTTGGCCAGATCGAGGTAGGCTGCATGAACTGCCTTGCCCTCATCCACAGCTTTAGTTACTGACTCAAAGAAGTCAACCAGGTTGAGCAGGCATGATCTACTTTTCACAAAACCAAATTGTGTGGGATCTAGAGTTTGGAGATTCCCTATACCCTTTTTAATTAGGTCCATGCTGATGCGCTCCATACCCATACATATCAGACTCGCCTGAAGTGAGGCTCTGACTGAACAGAGCACACAGATGTGGTGCCAGTTCACTTTGTAATTCATGTAGAACGCAACCAGTGATATTGTCATATCCCATGGAAGCTGTATTCATGGCTTTAGACAGTGCAGCATTAACATGTGCTGCAGTAATGCTGGGTGCCTGGCATTCTTCCAGTATTGAAATTGGTCTTTCAGGTGGGAGAGAGGATTAAAGTTGGCACTGAATCTGTCTGCCAGTATGTTGGTAATATCTGTTGGCTCAGTAAAGGAGGTACCATTCTGCAGTAACTCAGAGCAAACCTGGGTATTGCCATGGAAATTCTTGATATAACTATAGAAGGCTTTATGGTTGTTTTTAGTGTCTGATGCAATTTTGCCTTCATAGCTGGCTTTAGAGTTTTTGATGAAGGATCTCAACTTTTTGTTGAGGCTAATAAGGGAGTTTTTCCAGTCTTGGGACTTCACCTTTTTCTGCAACGGTTTCTTCCTTCTGTTGTAGAGTTTATTAATGGCAGGGGACCACCAGATTGGCTTGGTTTTTTTGGAGGAGAGCATCTTGGTTCTTTTGAGTATGGCTACTTCCATGCATTTATATACGTGTTCATACAGTGCATCTGTGTATGATTCATCAGTCATGCATCTATTTTCCATTGAGATGGGTGCTGTGAAGTTTAGCCACCTTTGTTTTTAGAATTCCAAAGTCAGCTTTGGAGAAGTTTTTCATGGTGATTACCTTTGCGGGGGGTGTGGATGAGATGTGGATTTCCATGGTGATTAGTTTGTGGTTGGATCTAACCAGGGAGGAATTGACTGTTGGTGTAGAGCAATGGTTGCCCATGTTAGTAATAACCAGGTCCAAGGATGTTGCTTCCTCTAGTGGGGGAAAGAATGAGCTGGTCCAGGGCACTGGAATTGATGAATTCCAGGAACCTGTATTATTGCATGAGTAGTTTTCCCAGTTGATGGAGGGGTAGTTGAAGTCATGTAGTATGCGAGTGTTGGGTTGGACTCATAATTGTTTCCAGGGTGCTTAGGAACATGAAGTGAGAGTCTTGGGACATGGTTGGGGACCTATAGCAGGCTATGACCTAAATCGCCTTCTTACCCAATGTTAGTTGTACCTGAAGTATCTCAGATGCATTATGCTGGGCTACTAGTGTGGAGGTGTGCATATCCTTTATGAATATAGAGACACCACTGCCTTTGGATCTTCGGTCCATGTTCTGGGGCCGAAAGGTGTGGAATGACTTATAGCCTGGTAGGGCAGGGGTGCTTTCTGTTGCTTTAAACCAGGTCTCCATTACAGCATAAATGTTGATGTTCTCCATTTTGAGGAGTGCTTCGAGCAAGTGCATCTTGACATTTAGACTTCTAGCATTAAGCAACATGATCCTCAGATTGCATTTATTTATAGCTGTTATGGTGGTAATTTGGTCTTTGGAACATCGCCTAAAAAAGGCACTATATGGGTGGCAAGAGCCTTAGCCATTATCCAGAAACCCAGGGGTGACGGATGCAAGCTGTCTCCGGCAAAGCATCGAGGTCTGTCAGTCATGTCATCCCAAGCAGACAGATACTGGATCCCCTTAGAATAACACCAGAAACTTAGCCAGTTGTTGAAGTCAATCATTTCTCATATCTCAAATGCGTTATGCTGGGCTACTAGTGTGGAGGTGTGCATATCCTTTATGAGTATAGAGACACCACTGCCTTTGGATCTTCGGTCCATGTTCTGGGGCCGAAAGGTGTGGAATGACTTATAGCCTGGTAGGGCAGGGGTGCTTTCTGTTGCTTTAAACCAGGTCTCCATTACAGCATAAATGTTGATGTTCTCCATTTTGAGGAGTGCTTCGAGCAAGTGCATCTTGACATTTAGACTTCTAGCATTAAGCAACATGACCCTCAGATTGCATTTATTTATAGCTGTTATGGTGGTAATTTGGTCTTTGGAACATCGCCTAAAAAGGCACTGTATGGGTGGCAAGAGCCTTAGCCATTATCCAGAAACCCAGGGGTGACGGATGCAAGCTGTCTCCGGCAAAGCATCGAGGTCTGTCAGTCATGTCATCCCAAGCAGACAGGTACTGGTTCCCCTTAGAATAACACCAGAAACTTAGCCAGTTGTTGAAGTCAATCATTTTTCATATCTCAAATGCGTTATGCTGGGCTACTAGTGTGGAGGTGTGCATATCCTTTATGAATATAGAGACACCACCACCTTTGGAGCTTCGGTCCATGTTCTGGGGCTGAAAGGTGTGGAATGGCTTATAGCCTGGTAGGGCAGGGGTGCTTTCTGTTGCTTTAAACCAGGTCTCCATTACAGCATAAATGTTGATGTTCTCCATTTTGAGGAGTGCTTCGAGCAAGTGCATCTTGACATTTAGACTTCTAGCATTAAGCAACATGACCCTCAGATTGCATTTATTTATAGCTGTTATGGTGGTAATTTGGTCTTTGGAACATCGCCTAAAAAAGGCACTATATGGGTGGCAAGAGCCTTAGCCATTATCCAGAAACCCAGGGGTGACGGATGCAAGCTGTCTCCGGCAAAGCATCGAGGTCTGTCAGTCATGTCATCCCAAGCAGACAGATACTGGATCCCCTTAGAATAACACCAGAAACTTAGCCAGTTGTTGAAGTCAATCATTTCTCATATCTCAAATGCGTTATGCTGGGCTACTAGTCTGGAGGTGTGCATATCCTTTATGAATATAGAGACACCACCGCCTTTGGAGCTTCGGTCCATGTTCTGGGGCCGAAAGGTGTGGAATGACTTATAGCCTGGTACGGCAGGGGTGCTTTCTGTTGCTTTAAACCAGGTCTCCATTACAGCATAAATGTTGATGTTCTCCATTTTGAGGAGTGATTCGAGCAAGTGCATCTTGACATTTAGACTTCTACATTAAGCAACATGACCCTCAGATTGCATTTATTTATAGCTGTTATGATGGTAATTTGGTCTTTGGAACATCACCTAAAAAGGCACTATATGGGTGGCAAGAGCCTTAGCCATTATCCAGAAACCCAGGGGTGACAGATGCAAGCTGTCTCCGGCAAAGCATCGAGGTTTGTCAGTCATGTCATCCCAAGCAGACAGATACTGGATCCCCTTAGAATGACACCAGAAACTTAGCCAGTTGTTGAAGTCAATCATTTCTCATATCTCGAATGCATTATGCTGGGCTACTAGTCTGGAGGTGTGCATATCCTTTATGAATATAGATACACCACCACCTTTGGAGCTTTGGTCCATGTTCTGGGGCCGAAAGGTGTGGACTGACTTATAGCCTGGTAGGGCAGGGTTGCTTTCTGTTGCTTTAAACCAGGTCTCCATTACAGCATAAATGTTGATGTTCTCCATTTTGGGGAGTGCTTCGAGCAAGTGCATCTTGGCATTTAGACTTCTAGCATTAAGCAACATGACCCTCAGATTGCATTTATTTATAGCTGTTATGGTGGTAATTTGGTCTTTGGAACATCGCCTAAAAAAGGCACTATATGGGTGGCAAGAGCCTTAGCCATTATCCAGAAACCCAGGGGTGACAGATGCAAGCTGTCTCCGGCAAAGCATCGAGGTCTGTCAGTCATGTCATCCCAAGCAGACAGATACTTTATCCCCTTAGAATAACACCAGAAACTTAGCCAGTTGTTGAAGTCAATCATTTCTCATATCTCAAATGCGTTATGCTGGGCTACTAGTGTGGAGGTGTGCATATCCTTTATGCGTATAGAGATACCACTGCCTTTGGATCTTCGGTCCATGTTCTTGGGCCGAAATGTGTGGAATGACTTATAGCCTGGTAGGGCAGGGGTGCTTTCTGTTGCTTTAAACCAGGTCTCCATTACAGCATAAATGTTGATGTTCTCCATTTTGAGGAGTGATTCGAGCAAGTGCATCTTGACATTTAGACTTCTACATTAAGCAACATGACCCTCAGATTGCATTTATTTATAGCTGTTATGGTGGTAATTTGGTCTTTGGAACATCACCTAAAAAGGCACTATACGGGTGGCAAGAGCCATAGCCATTATCCAGAAACCCAGGGGTGACAGATACAAGCTGTCTCCGGCAAAGCATCGAGGTCTGTCAGTCATGTCATCCCAAGCAGACAGATACTGGATCCCCTTAGAATGACACCAGAAACTTAGCCAGTTGTTGAAGTCAATAATTTCTCATATCTCAAATGCATTATGCTGGGCATATCCTTTATGAATATAGATACACCACCACCTTTGGAGCTTTGGTCCATGTTCTGGGGCCGAAAGGTGTGGAATGACTTATAGCCTGGTAGGGCAGGGGTGCTTTCTGTTGCTTTAAACCAGGTCTCCATTACAGCATAAATGTTGATGTTCTCCATTTTGAGGAGTGCTTCGAGCAAGTGCATCTTGACATTTAGACTTCTAGCATTAAGCAACATGACCCTCAGATTGCATTTATTTATAGCTGTTATGGTGGTAATTTGGTCTTTGGAACATCACCTAAAAAAGGCACTATACTGGTGGCAAGAGCCTTAGCCATTATCCAGAAACCCAGGGGTGACAGATGCAAGCTGTCTCCAGCAAAGCATCGAGGTCTGTCAGTCATGTCATCCCAAGCAGACAGATACTGGACCCCCTTAGAATGACACCAGAAACTTAGCCAATTGTTGAAGTCAATCATTTTCTGCTTGTACTGCGGTATCATTCTGGGTGATGGTAGGATGCTGCTAAGGGCTAGGGTCATACCTGGCTGGGCTACATACTACAAGAGCTCCTACATGTCTCTTTTCATGTAGTCCAGGAAGGTGCATCTCAGGTCATTCACACCACCATGGACAGTGGCAGAGTCATGCTTGTACTGTTGTGGAGTGACCTGAGTGCATGTGTTATGTGTCGAATGCTGGCACCAGATAGACAGCTGACTGTTACCTTCTCCTTATTCAGCCTAGTGAGTGGGACATCAGTGTGCCTCACTATCAAGTCACCTGTGATTAGTGTATTGGGCAAGCTGTTTTGCCTTAGGGGCTTAGGTTGAGGGGCACACTGTGTAGGTGATCTGTGTGTCTTGTGGTTTGTGCTGTGTTGTGGTCGAGTGCGTTTCTGCCTTGGAGGTCTCTGCTGTTTGGGTTGATTTCTATTGAGAACCTCCCCAAAGGTGGGTGTGTGGTTTGTGTTTTTATGTGAGAGCTGTGATGGTGGGTGTGGAGGGCTATGTGTTGCATGTGATGTGCAGGTGCTGACCTTCTCCTCTTGACCAACTATTCCGGTCTTGGCTTGAGATTGCATGGCTTCCAATTTGGATATATAAGTGCATCTCTTACAAGTCTGAGTGTTGGTAGGTAAGAGGAGAGGGTTGTCTGTGTACATGAGGCAGTTGCTACACTTCATCAGAATGCCCAAATTCACCAGGTTAATAGGAGAAAGCACAGGGACTTACCTTTAGACATGCTAGGAGAGATGGTCATTATTACTAAGTACTGGAGCTGTTTCCTTATATATTCCTTTTACAGGAAAAATGTCACACGAGATGTCTGAGTCTGTACAGAGTACTGCCAAACACTTGAGGGGAAAGTAATACATAGACCCTGAAAATTTAAGGATGAAGTATTTAGGCAGATATTCTGAAGTTAGAAAGAAATACAACAGTACTTACTGAAAAATAAAGAATTAGCTTGTCAAGAATGATGAAAAGAGGGGAGTCACATGAATGGCTACTGCCTGGCTTCTACTAATTCTGGTCTCAGCGCAGCTTCACTCTGTTGGGATACAATACTCCTTTGCTTCTTCTCTCACCAGAAGCAAAATGTTAGCACCAGTCCCAAGAAGATAAGCAGGCCATGGCCTTTTTGGTGCTCCACAGTTTTGTCCCAGATGATGCAAGGGTACGCAGGCTTGTAGCCTTTTTCTGGTAGATGCCTCAAATAGCAACCAGACCAATTAGGTACATTAAGCACAGACACTCACTCTCCAACCAGAAAGAGTCAGGAATCAATGCATTCTGCTCCTACTCTCACCAGGATCAGAATAAAAGCACAGATTCCAGGCTGTCACCTATAAAGCAGTTGTTAAGCTATCTTGTGATCAGCAGTCTCCAGGAAATAATGTAACTGCACTCCTTCTCTCACCAGGAGAAAACAGAAGCACTAATCCTAAGATGACTACTGAGAAGCAGAATTTGGGGTCTCCAATAACTGGTGGTCTTGCAATAGATGCTGAAAGGTAAGATGAAAAAAATGGTTTATCCTAAACACTGCAGTGTGTACTGGAGGAGTTAAATGTAAAAGTAGGTAACTTAAGTTTTACCTGTCTAAAAAGTTAAATTTTAGTGGAGAGTCACTATTTTTAAAAACAGCAAGATAGATTGTAAGGGGGTGGTCACTTTTGTATTCTGGTACTGTGGCATATAGTAGGACGTCCAATAAATTTAAATAGTTGAAGGGGAGTGATTTCACAAAATGATAATTTTGTGCTTACTCACACCAGCCAGTAAAAATAGAGAGGAAATGAGATATATGGTCAAATTAACATAAGGGGCAGGTAACTAGAAAGACAGTGTTGTTTTTGTCTGACTCACGAGAGACAGAGCTGTGGTCTCTTTTCAATTTTTAATATGCAGTTAAAAGCAGAATGCAAGTAAAACACAGTGGAAAGAAAACAAATCACAGTATACAAAATAGAAAAAGGCAATAAAGTAATACAAAATACAACAAATAAAAAACAAACTAACCTTTCCCTCACAGCAAACTGTAGCAGAGTCTGGGTGAGCCTTTCCAGTGAAGCTCTAAAATATTTTATCTTACCCCTTAAATAGAAGGTTTAGTTCCTAGCTCCACCCCCTCAGTTTACAGATGATTAACTTTAACTGACCTGTTCTAACTTATGTGTGACTCCTTAATTGACCTGTTCTAATTTCTGTCTGACTCACAAGAGACAGAGCTGTGGTCTGTTTTCAAGTTTTAATATGCAGTTAAAAGCAGAATGCAAGTAAAATACAGTTTAAAGAAAACAAATCACTGTATACAAAATAGAAAATGGCAATAAAGTAATACAAAAAACAACAAATAAAAAGCAAACTAACTTTCCCTCACAGCAAACTGTAGTAAAGTATGGGTGAGCCTTTCCAGTAAAGCTCGGAAATGTTTTATTTTTAACCTTAAATAGAAGGTTTAGTTCCTAGCTCCATCCCCCTCTGTTCACAGATGATTAACCTTAACTGACTTGTTCTAACTTGTGGAACTCCTTAATTGAACTGCTTTAATTTCTGTCTAACTCACAAGAGACAGAACTGTGGTCTCTTTTCAAGTTTTAATATGCAGTTAAAAGCAGAATACAAACACAAACACAGTGTAAAGAAAACAAATCAGTATACAAAATAGAAAAAGGCAATAAAGTAATACAAAATACAACAAATAAAAAGCAACCTAACCTTTCCCTTACAGCAAACTGTAACAGAGTCAGCATGAGCCTTTCCAGTAAACTGAACACTGATAAGAGTATATTAATACAAAACAACAAAAGGCTGGAACAAATGGAAGAAGCCTTAAATAGATATTCAGATGACATGATAATGCTGCAAAAATCAGAGGTCAAAATGAAGAAAAGGCTGGCCGAATATGAGACTGCTCAGGTAGAGATGTTTCAAAAAGTAATTGAATTAGAGGACAGAGCATATAGGGAAAACTTGAGATTTTTAGCTACACCAGAGAAGCTGGAAGGAACAGACTGCACTAAATTTATGAAAGCACAAATAAGCAACTAGACTGTTTTTTTAGAGCAGGACTTATTAGTTGAACGGGCACACAGTGTGTATGCTCCAAATCTAGCTAAAAGCAAGCAACTTAGACCTTTAATAGTAAGAATGTGATCCTACCAGCAGAAAGAATTAATTTTGTCAAAACTGTGGCAGAAGGACAAAATACTAAAAAGTAGGTGAGAGCAGAGTGTTTGTGGAGAATGATTAATCATTGTACACCAGGCAAAAGAGAAGTCAATTCATCCCTCTATTCAGAGACTGCCAAGACACAGGTGTGAGATTTAAACTGCTGTATCCAGCTGTCTTTAAGGTATTCTTCCCCCAAGGGACAAAATCATTTTTTGATGAAGTACATACTAAGGAGGAAATACAAAACTTTGTCCAATAAAAACTGAGCTATGAAACAGAAGGAGATTTGGCTTCTCAACCCCCTGGTAATAAAGACCACAGAGAGACTGCACCTGTGAAACCTTTTCCAGTATTTCAACAGAAAATGTTGGAGAAAAGGAAGGGAGCACGAGAGTTGATTAGAAGAATCAAGAGTACATTGGAAATAAAGCAGAGACAGGATCTAGGTGATGGAGAAGAACAGTAATAAAATTAGTAACTTAATGTGGGATTACAATGCATTCATTATATTTGCGAAATATGACAGCAGCAGAAAATCTGGAAATATTGGAGTTCTTCAAAATTTGTTTGCTGAGTGGGGCACTTAAGTGTATGCCCTACTTCATGTCATTAATGTTTAGAAAAATGCTTTGGGGAGGGGAGAACGCTAACCAAGTAAAGAAAACACTTTCTTTTCTTAACAGAATTGTATCTGTGTTGCATGGTTTTTTTGCATGCTATTTTTGGGTGTAATGGGGATTGTAAACAGGTGTTTTTATTTTTCTCCCCTCTTCTCTATTTCTTCTTGTGCATTTTTGAGAAACATAGGCAATGTAATGATTAACAAAAAAAAGGAAGAAGGGAGGCTGGTTAACGGGGCATGACAGAGTTGAAATTAATGTGCTTTTTAAACACTATTCAGTGTTCAGCCCTGGAGGGAAGTCTACCCTAAAATAATTTATGCATTTATATTCTGCAAGCTCATTCTTGTTTACTAAATCTCTGCCTTTTTATTACAAAAAAGTCTGCAATACCCTGAACTTAAATCTATGTTCATTCCCATAAAATGTAATGTGGTTGGATAGTGCATTACTCTCAAGTTGCCTACAAATCTCAGAAATGTGCGATACGATTCTGTCTTTTAGTTTTTGATTTGTCTTACCTATATAGAAGCCACTACATTTTTTTGCAGTTAGCTAGGTAGACAACATTCTCTGTAGTACATGTAGTATAAACACTGAAGGTAAAGATTTGATGTGAGATGGGATGTAAAAATTATTTCTGTATATTATTATATTTGCAGGAAGTACAACTATAACAGTTGTCACCTTCTTATAGACATTAGGTCCCATTTTTTATACCATCAAAAGCCAGATCCTTATAGCATAAACATTGTTTTAAATTTCTTTCCCTTTTATGTATAAAGCGAGATTTATCTCCAGTCACCTTCTTAATTCTATTATCGGAACAAAAAATGTCCCATGATGACTATGGTTGCAAAGATTAATTGGGCCTTATACAATGAGTCTGTAGTACTAGTTAAAAAAATCCCATAAGTCTTGAACAGGTATTTAATATTAGTTGTCACATTATTGAGTTTCGCATTTATAAATTGGCCAAATAACTTGTTTTGGAGAATTTGGCATCAACAATTGGACAAAGAGGCGATCATACAAATCCTTTAGGAATTCAAAAAAGTATCTACTGTCAAAAAGTCAGATTCATAGGTTCATAGGTGTGTATTAGGCTAACGGCCCTGGAGCCTTTACAAGACTAGCCCATAGGATTACCCTGGCATCGTTCCACCCGACCTTAGTTCCTAGTGTCTCTGTCGAGTAGACTCATCCATTCATCAAAATTCCTCTTGAAGAGGGCCAGTGAGGTGCTCTGCTTGACATGTATGGGAAGTCTAGTCCATAGCATGGGCATGTTCTGTTGATTGTGGTAATGAGGTTGAGGTCTCTAGAGCGTGTGGTGTGGAGGGATTGGGATTTCTTTAGATGTAGTATTTCTAACAGAGCTGGGTCAGACATGGCTTTGTAAGTCAAGTAGAGATCGCCTCTAAGTAGGCGATATGAGACAGAGAAGAGTTGGAGATTTTTGAGTCTGTCCATATAGTACAAGTGTTTAAGGCCTAGGATCCGCTTTGTGAGGTACTTTTGTGGCCTCTCCAGTTGTTGCTGGTGTCTAGTGAGGTACATGCCAAATAGGGCATTGTACTCGATGACTGGCCTAATGAGGGAAGAGTAGAGGGAGACAATGACCTTTTTCTTCCTGGATGTAAAACCCTTATAGGTTCTTAGGTTCATAGGTTCATACTAGGCTATCTGCCCTAGGGCATTTATAAGCCTAGCCAGAGTGTGTTTGGCTTTCGCCACCCATTTTAAATTAATTTTGCTATGCCCTTTTTCGAGGTTAGTATACTGTGCCTCTGTCTAACAGTGACACAGAAGTGATACCCGGGGTAAACCTATGATCCCCCATCCACTCATCAAGATTCCTCTTGAAGAGAGTCAATGAGGGACTCTGCCTAACCTGGACTGGGATTTTATTCCATAGTGAAGGGAGCCTCTGGGTTATGAATCTGTCCCTCCAGCATGTCCTATTTATTTCAGTGCTGAGGTTCAAGTCTCTCGAGTGCATAGCTCGATGGGATTTGGATTTTCTGAGGTGCAGCATGTCCATTAATTCTGGATTGGACATGGCTTTATACGTCAGGCACAGATCGCCTCTGAGCAGGCGGTATGCCACTGAGTAGAGCTGGAGTTTCTTTAACCAGGAAGCATATGGCATCTGTTTGAGCTCTTTGATCCTCTTGGTGAGGTACTTTTGGGGTCTTTCCAGTTGCTGCAGGTGTCTGGTAAGGTACATCCCAAAAGGGGCATTGTACTCAATTATGGGCCTGATGAGGGATGAGTAAAGAGGCACGATGACTTCCCCTGATCTAGATGTGAATCTCTTCATGATTAGGTAGGCTATGTAAAATGTCTTTCTAACCACTTTGTCCACGTGGTTGTCAAATGAGAGATTGCTATCAACTTGGGTCCCCAGGTCCCTAATTACTTCTTCCGTACTTAATGGATTACAACCTATGTGGTAATTTGTGGGCACTTTGTTTTTGCCGAAAGGGATGACTATACACTTTTTGGCATTTAGTTTGAGGCCATGGCTCTGGCACCAGTTGTCTGTTTCTATGAGGCCCTTTTGGAGGATGCTTGTGTCAGCTGGAGAGTCGATTATGGCGCCCAGTTTGCAGTCATCTGCAAACATGGTCAGCCACAGTCCTTCCGTGTTGGCCTGTACCTCCGAGAAATATATACCGAACAAGAGAGGTCCCAGGACTGAGCCTTGTGGGATGCCACTTGTAACTGGTTTGGAGTCTGACATGGCTCCAGCAATTCTAACCATGTGGGTTCTGTCCTTGAGCCAGTTTGCAACCCATCTAGTGACATAGGGGTTTATATTTAAGCTGGTGAGCTTATCTATAATGCCCTAGTGGGGTATTGTATCGAAGGCTTTTGCGAGGTCCAGGTAGGCTGTGTGGACCACCTTCCCCTCGTCATTGGCCTTGGTGACTGTTTCAAAGAAATCTACCAGGTTTAAGATGCAGGATCTGCCCTTAACAAAGCCGAACTGGATAGGATCCAGTGTCTGTAGGTCCCCAATATCTTTATTTATGAGGTCCATGATGATCCTTTCCATAGCCTTACAGACCAAGCTAGTCAGGCTTATGGGGCGATAGTTTCCAGGATCCGTTGAGGCACCACCTTTGTGGAGAGAGACCACTGCTGCTGTACGCCACTCTTTGGTACATATCCTGTGGTAAGGCTGAGATTGAACAGTAGTTTTATGGTTGGGTTTAGCTCTTCTTGGAGTTCATGTAGGACGCAGCCCAGGACACCATCTGGTCCCATTGATGCTGTGTTTTTTGCTTTGGAGAGGGTGTCTCTTACCTGAGCATCTGAGATGTCAGGGGGGCAGCACTCTGCTGGGATAGATATTTGCCCTTTTGGTGGGGAGGGGGGGGAGTTTGCGCTGAACCTGTCAGCTAGGATGTTGGCAATGTCTGGGTTCGGTGTATTTTTTGTCATTTTGGACTAATTCTGAGCATATCTGGGAATTCCTACCCAGGTTCCTAACATAACTAAAGAAAGCCTTGTGATTATCTTTAGTGTCCTGTGCAATTTTTCTCTCGAAGCTGGCCTTAGATGGTTTTATGAGTGCCCGTAGTTTTTTGCTAACACTGATCAGAGATGCCTTCCCTTTTTGGGATTTTGCTCTATCATGTAGTAGCTTCCTCCTTCTGTTGTATAGTTTGTTTATGGCTGGGGTCCACCAGGCAGGACATCTGCCTTTGGAGGATTGGGTCTTGGTTTTATTTGGGATTGCATGATCCATGCATTCCTGAAGGTGTTCAGAAAATGCATTTATAAAGGATTCTGCGGTCTGGGCTGTATTTTCCACAGGCCCGGGGGCTTTGAAGGATTCCACCTCGGTTTTGAGGAATGTGAAATTTGCTTTAGAGAAGTTTTTCACTGTGGTTTTCTGGGCAGGGGGTGGGTCGGGATGTGAATATCCAGTGAGATTAGTTTATGGTCTGATCTTGCCAGTGAGGGATACACTTCTGGTCTAGAGCACAGAGTCCCCATGTTGGTGATGATCATGTCCAGTATGTTTTCCCCTCTTGTGGGAGTGGTAACAAGTTGTTCCATAGCATTTGAGTTTATAAATTCTAGGAACCTTTGAGCTGGGGTGTTGGAGCTAGAGTAATGCTCCCAGTCTATGTTTGGGTAGTTGAAGTCACCCAATATAATGCTGTTTGGAGAGACCTTCATATTTTCCAGTGTTCTCAGGAAGGCCGAGTGGGGTTCCTGGGTTTGGGAGGGTGGTCTGTAGCAGGCTGTAAACTGGAAGGCAGTTTAACCCACTGTTAGTTGCACATGGATAGTCTCTGATGCTTCGTGCTGTGCCACCAACCTGGAGGTGTGGGTATCTTTGCCGAATATTGATACTCCCCCTCCTTTTCTGGTTCGGTCCAAGTTTTGGGGCTGAAAAGCATGGTATGAGGTATAACCTGGTAGTGCTGGGGTGCTCTCGGGAGCCTTGAACCAGGTTTCTGTTACTGCAAAGATATCAATGTTCTCCATGCTAAGGAGAGTTTTGAGTGCATGCATCTTGAGGTTTAGACTTCTGGCGTTGAGTAGCATTACTCTTAGTTTCTTATCCCTTGTGATACCTATTGAGGTGGGTTTGTCTTTTGAGCCTTGCCTAAAAAAGGCACTATGGGGGTAGCAAGAGCCTTTGCCAATATTCGAAAGCCCAGGGGTGACAGGTGCAAGCCATCCCTAGCGAAGCATCGTGGCTTGTCGAGCATGTCATCCTTAGTAATGAGATGTTTTATAATCTGGCCCTGTGTTAAGAAATCTTGTAACAAAACATCCATCTTATTATATGTTGTATTTCTTTGATTGACAGACACTTCTTCATATGTATGTGTATAAAATGCTAAACATTTTATCAGTATAGTCATTGTAATTCATAATCACCATGCTGCCACCTTTGTCTGGCTTCATTAACCTAATGCGTCTGTCCATGATAATATGATCTAATAAAACTTTTTCTTCCTTCGTAACATTTGACTTCCTATACTTGTTGTTAACCTGTACAATTTTTCTAATGTCACACACATATTTTCTCAAAAAACACAGACAGTGGGATGCAGGGGTGGATTAAAAGTGCTTGGTCTAGATAAACTAGAGGTACTGAAATTAGTGTTAGAGAAATCTAAACATAAATTCAACTAACTGGTAAATAATTTAAGGTCAATCAACATGTCTTCAATTCTGACTTTTCTACCAGGAACAAAAGTTAGGCCTTTTTCAAACAGGTTGGCCCATTTGTTGTTAACTTCAACATTACTGTAGTTAAAAAGTTTAAAATCACCACTATCATTCTTAATAATAGAAACATTGACTAACTCCTCTGCTGTGGTTCTGTCCCCAATCTCCTGTTGTAAAGTGTGTGATTTGAGTTCCTAGTTCCTTTCCCTTGTTGCCTCCTCTCATAATAATCTTCCCCTCTCTGAAAGTTTCCTATTCCTTATCCTCTCGGACCTTCTGGGGGGGTGAGGGGTCTAAAGGGATGTCTTTGCTAATAAAACCTTTAGCCATATTATTGTCAACTTCCCTAGTGTGATCAAGATCTTATATGGTATCGTCCAGAGCACAAGCTGTCCCAGTTTTTGTATAGGAAAAACCGAAAGGGCTTTAAAAGCCAAAATTTATCACCATTTTTATGATATTAGAAAAGGGGACGAAAGAAACACCCTTTTTAAACATATTAAAAACAACAATGTACATGTTTAAATTTTATGTAATAGAAAATGTATTCACAGATGAAAAAAGGGGATCGTGGAAGGACTGGCTTGAGGTAAAAGAATTAAAATGGCAATTAAAGACCAATGCCACTGGTAAATATGGTTTAAATGAGATGGTTTCAATCAGCAATGTTTTAAGATGGAAGGCAACATTATAAAATTGTGGATTCTAATAATATTTGTTGAAATGAAGTGTTTAGACCACCTTCTGTAACAAATATGTTCAAGAATCATGTTTGTAGAAATGCTGTGTTATTTAGTGTGCAACATCCAGGGGTTCTGCTAGATTTAAAAAAAAAAAGATTTTTAAAAGAACAACAGTTTTGGTTGTATATGTGCAGTTTCTAAAGTTTTTGATGTCAAAATGCTTATTCACCACATACTGCACGTACCTGAGTGGGTTTTCAGGAGCTTGTCACTTTAAGATAACGAGATGGGTGGAGATAAGGTTATATAAGGAAAAGAATGGTGTAAGCAGTTATTCTGATGAAGTCCCATCAACGGGGCTGAAAGCGCTCAATGAGTTTTTAATGAGGTTTATTTTTACAAATGTTCTTGGTTTTAAATGGCATTTTTATCATCCTTGGAATAAAACAAAGTTACTGAAGACCCTTCTGTCTCTTGTTTCTTTGGTTTGGAGTTTTGGTATTGCTCCTTGCGGTGTTTTTGTTTCATAGTTCAGAATGTAATAAAGTGATTTTGTAATGGAAATCCTACTGCTTGTCAACTGTCATGTAAGTGATGCTCAGAATGTCATAACTGGGTGATACTGGCTTTAGATGTTCAATATCTTGAATGTCTGCACTGACCCAAGGTGGTGTTTATACTGCTAGGGGGAATTTGGCCAGGGCATCAGGGACTTCCCATACTCTTTTTGATGGGTGTTGTGGGATCTTTTACATCCAGATTAGCTACAACCAAGTAAAGCAGATGGGATCTCAGTTTAATGTTTCACCTGAAGGATAGCACACTCAGGAATGCTGCACTGTATTGTCAGCAGTTTGAAAATTACTCTAATCACTTGGATTGGGAATAGAACCCAAAACCTTTTTATCTTCCAGCAGCAAATGCAAGAGGGCTACCTACTGAGCTACTGATGCTGCTGTATCAAATTATATCAAATACAAAAATATTCCCAAAGGGAGAATAAGAGTTGTAAGTCCTTAAGTGACACTGCTGTGCAATTGAAGTAGCAGTTTTTCAGACTACTGTAATGGTGTTTTTTGTGAGGGTTACTGACATTGTCTTTTGCATACAGCATGACTTAGATATTTTATGATTGCATTTTGAATCACCGCTGATACTCTGTTTTTAATGAGGAATAGATGATGTAAATACAAGAAGAATTAGTTATATCACAGGGGCATTAATGATTAGTGACAAAATATTTCCAAAGATACAAGAACAAAGCAACAAATGCATCAACACAGATTGGATGCTCAATATGTTTTTTTTTCCTGCACTGATAACCATGGTAAATTATTTTAGTTGACGCACACATATTATTACTCTTCATCATAATCTAATTTCTTGACATATCACCATAATTTATCACTGAAGTCAAGTCTGCTTTTATAAAGCTAGATCTTGATAGGCTAACAGATGATTCTATTTAGAGACAAGTATTTACATATCCACTTAGAACCATTGTTGTATAAGACAAACCTTGCCAAGAGAAAAAGTGTGTGTGGGGGGAGGGGGGATCATATTTCAAACAAGACTCTAAGAACTTCAGACTCATTAGTCTAACTGATTTCATGAGCGGACAGGTAATATGCTGTGGCGACCCCTAACTGGGAAAGGCCGAAAGAAGAAGAAGTCTAGCTGATTTCTTTGAATTATGAAGATCCTCATAATGGAAGTTATTCAGAATGACACAGGAGATCTTTTATTTTGTATGTTGAACAATATGAAATTGTTAAAGAGGGTAACTTGCCTTTGGAATCTTGTGGCATTCTTTAAAGAAGCAAGAGCAGGACTTAAAAAAGGGCTGACAACATATGCTGTTGATCTTGACCTCTCTAATGCATTTAACATCATTTTACATAAGGCAGTAGTTGACAAATTAAAAACGTGCACATCAGTCAGTATATATCAATGGGTAAAATATTGGTTAAGAAACTATTGAGGCAGGAAAGTGACCTGTCTTTTCTGATGAGAGTTACCTGTGATATCCCTCCCACTGAGGCCTACTTCCTTTTAGATTCCTGTTTGGTATTTACATGTTACACTGACACCCAAGAAAAGATATATTCCATTTCACTAAAGCCCCCAGTTTGGTTGCTATGGAGGAAATCCCCCCTTCAGTTCACCCAAAGTATAAAAGGCTAAAAGTTAATCTTTTTAATGCCATTTTTTTCTGACGGGCTGGATCGTCTTTTTCAAGCTCTGAATAAGACATACAACATCCCTAATCTTCTCAGATATAAAAGTGAGATGTGAGCTCTGGATAACCAGATGATAAAAGATGACATTTTTTCTAAGATGGTTTACAAAAATACATTCCCAGTGTAATGCTAATAAATACAGTGTCATGAACTTGGCGAAAGAGCATAAGTTATATTACAAAATTAATGGTCAAATGATGCTATTATGAAAGAGCTAGGGATTTTGATGTGCCAGAACTTTCTAAGGTATGCCCACTGCGTTTGCTATTTTGCTACTGCTGCTATTGGCTTAGAGTATAGATTACTTATTAAGACAGTTGAATTCATTAAGCCATTTAGACTTTTATTCTAAGTTAGAACAAAATTTACATCTATGTTTACATAGATTAATAAATTATGTAAATAAATTCTTAAGTTAACATTGCCTTTCTGCTTTCAAGGAGAAAGGCTATCACTCCTTAACTCTGTGCAGCCATTAACAAATAAATAATATAACTCTCACCTCCATTCCCCTCTTCTTCCACACCTGCAGAATTTATTATAATTAGATAAATAACTATAGTGGCACTATGTAAATTAAGTAAATAGTTACAAAAATATGTCTGTGTAACCTGGTGAGTATATTACAGACATTTGTTTAAGCAAAGTATTTTTGGCAGTTTCCATTTCTTATCTACTTACTTTGCTGGCATTTTATAATGAGGAAGGGTGAACAGTTGTTGTATTTTTTACAATGTGATAAACTTTTTTGTTCATAGATATTTACTAAGCTATTACTAAGCCTAGTCCAAATTCTCAAAAGCACTGCCTGTGTAAAATACCTCAAGGTCACACAGTAGGCAAATGAATGAATAAAAACCTCCTTCAGAAATTAAAACCATGCTCAAATGCCCTGATGACCTTCCTTCCTACTTCCTAAAAATAGATGCTGAGGCCATCTCCTTTCTAATAAACAGGTCAGTCCAAGAAAGCTATGTACCCCCTACTCTGGAAAAAGGCCTTTATCATTCCCTTTCATAAAGGAGGTAACAACAATGACATTCCAAATTTTCGGCCAGTCGACATCTTATCTCCTATTCTAAAAGTTCTGAAAAAGTGTATTTGCTTACAACTTTTACTCTACCTCATAGACAAATATCTGCTTACCCCCCACACAACATGGATTTAGACCTGGCCACAGTACCACCACTGCTGTCCTCTCCTTCCTCAAAACCGTCAATAAAGCTTGAGACTACGGCTGCCTACCCTCCTTCTGGACTTATCCAAGGCCATTGATACTATCTCCCATAACCTTCTCCTGTCCAAAGTCTCTAATCTAAATTTATCCTACTCTTCTATCAACTGGCTTTCTAGTTACCTCTCTGACAGGCAAAAAGCTGTCAAATGGAAGAAAGCCACCTCCTCCTTCCTTGATACTCCTACAGATGTACCCCAGAGTTCCATATTAGGTCCCTTACTGTTCAACATTTTCATAATTGACTTCCACCAGAACATTCCTAATGCTAAACTTATTCAATATGCAGACGACTCTATGATCATCTGCTCTGCCACTTCAACCTCTGCTCTCTTAAAATTAACTCAGGATGCTTTCTCTTCTACTGAATGCTGGATGTTAGATAACCACCTAGTATTCAACACGTCAAAAACTAAAATCACGATATTTACTCCTTCAAAAAGTAGCATTATAGACAAGAACTCATTCTCCATTACTAGCCAAAACAATAACCCTCTCGAGGTAGTATCCCAAGCAAAAGTTTCTAGAAGTCCTTATTGATGAACATTTAAAGTTCGATACCCATCCACAAGCTGATATAAAGAAAACCCACCAGAAACTCGACATGCTTTACTGCCACAACCGCTATCTCACTCCCTCTACTAAGTTTGTTCTCTCTACCACCTACGTCATTCCTTCCCTCTTATACGGTGCCCCACTTCTTACTAACCTTCAGTCTTCTCTAAAGACAAAACTAACCTCCTTTTATAACAAATTTTCTAAGTTTGCTACTGGCTATAAATCCTGCTCTCACCACTGCAATGCCCTACACAAACTAAATTGACTAGAACTACCCAACCATCCTACCTATATTCAACTTACTCATGCCCACAAACTCATCTTCAATCCATCTCTCTGCCCCTTCCTTGCTCCTAACTCAAAATGCATCTACCTGATAGACTTCTAAGATCCAATAACCAGAATTTGCTTGAACTGCACAAGCCTGCTCATCCTCCGGGCAAACACCTTCTATCCTTTTCCCTAGCTCACCTCTGGAACTCCCTGCAACCTCTTATTTGTACTACAGACAACCACTCTACCTTTAGGACCCTGCTTTGTTCCCATCTCACAACCCTCTGGGAATGTTCCCACTCTCACCTCACATGACTCACCTCTACATTATTCCCCGTTTCTTACACTCCTTCACTCTCTCTTCTCATTCATCATACTGAGCTACACTGACTCTTAACCACCTTTCTTTTCACTTATTTACTCGTACTCTTACACTACTTTTTCTTACTGTCCCTCCTTTCTTACATCAACACTTAACACCTCTTATCCCCCTGTCCTACTATAACTCTGCGAAGATTACATGTGAAACTCTTTTGCCACCTCTGTTATATTTCCACTGTGTTAACAAATCTATCATAGGTTCATAGGTTTGTTCATGGCTACTATCCTGCCCGCCGGGACATTTGCCCTAGCCCATAGTTTTTTTTGGCTCACGCACCCCCTTTAGTGGGGGAACTATACCCATTATTTTATCTGATCTCTCCATCCCATGGTCAAGGTTTCTCTTGAACAACAACACAAAACAATTCATAGATCATGGGATCATAGATTCCCATCTGTGAATATGTACTAATATTTTTCTTATTTTTTAACTGACATATATGTATGTGTGTGTATATTTTTTAACTGAATATGTACTAATGTTTTTATTATTTTTTTTTTTTACTGAATTGTCACTGTAAACTGTAAATTTATATACTATGTGATACCTTCTTTCTTCACCAGTAATACAAAATGTGAATGCATTGTCTTCATCGTATACTGTTGCCATGGAGCTTTTCTCCCCGGGACTCCATTGAAAATGGGCTCTTCTTGGCCCATTGGACTATCCTGGTAAACAAACTGTAAATAAATAAAATAAATAAATAAAGGCTGAGAGAATCAAACTCTGTACTGCAGGAAGTAGCTCATTAACAGCTCATAGCCGTAACCCTCTCTGCCAACTGCCAGATTAATGTCAGTCTTTGAGAATCTTCCTTTTTTATGTGTGTGTTTCAACATAATGTTGGGTGATAGACTTGCTTTTAAGATTTCCTTTCAAATGGACAAGCGCTCAATGGAGAGCAAATAACTTGGGAATTAACATAATATCCTGCAAGTTGTTAGACTGAGGGTTCTGGCATCATACATGTCAAGTGTAACTCATTACGAGAAATGTACCTCATTTGGGGTCTTAAAAAAATTCATGTTCCTCAAAGTTCCACATGGAAAGGCTCTGTTACAAATTCAGTGTTAGGAATTTTTTAACTGATATACATGGTAAATAGAAAATAATCATATTAATCTATTAAGAGATCTTTCAGGTAAGTAAAACCAGCATATTTAAACATTCTATGACCTTCCTAGTTGAAGTTGTTAGTAAATTGCTAGTATGTGTTCTACAGTTTGTCCATTTGTTCCACATTATGAAGGCTAGTGTTCCTCATTTTGGAGATGGAAGAGTGAGAGCCATGTCTGGCACTGGGCTGAAGCACTTTCCCTTCTTGCTAGGAGACTAGTTTGTTGCTGCAAAATAGTCACAAGTTCTGCTGCTAATAGTTGAGCAACCACAATTAGTCATGGTTGCTTTGGCCAAAAGGGTACAATTAGAAATAAATGTGATTTTTTTTTTACACATGTTCCTTTAAAATCATTTTGCTATCGGAGATGTTGGAGAGAATGCATAAAGAACATCCTGGTTCCACAGCAGTAAAAAAATGTTTGTTGCTTTTGCTAGGGAGTGAGGCAACATAAAGCAAAACGCAAGGATTTGGTTGTTCAGGCATGACACTATATTTAACTAGAGCCTCCAAACACGCTTTGTGCCTCATGAATGGAGAACAACAACAGTCATCCCTCTGCACAAAGGTGGGCCATCTACAGTCCCTGGAAACTACAGACCCATAAGTCTCACTAGTCTTATATGTAAAGTCATGGAAAGAATTATCATGGAAATGATCAAAGGTGATAGAGTAAACCTCCAGAAATCTGACCCAACCCAGTCTGATTTCGTCAAGGGCAGATCATGCCTACTCAACCTGGTGGACTTCTTTGAGAAGGCCACCAAAGCAATGGATGAGGGTAAAATGGTTCAAACTGCCTACCTTGACTTGGCTACGGCATTTGACACAATACCCCACTTGAACATTGTTGACAGACTCAAGAGGTTAGGTATAAACTCATTTGTCAGCTGGCGGATAGCCAACTGGCACACAGACAGGACCCAGGAAGTTAGAATTGGGGAGTCCACCTCTACAAAGAGCCCAGTCACAAGTGGAGTCCCTCAGGGATCAGTCCTTGGACTGCTCCTTTTTGGCATTTACTTCTCTGAAGTCAAGGTCAATGTCAGTGGTCTCTGACTGACTAAATTTACAGATGATTGCAAATTAGTGCTGTCATTGAATCCCACACTGACAGAAATGTTCTGCAGGAGGGGCTGACACAGACAAACAATTGGTGTCAGAATGATGGACTAAAACTAAATGCCAAGAAATGCATAATAGTATCCTTTGGGAAGCCATCCACCCCTGGTAACTATCATATTGACACACCCCTTAGAGTTGACCCAGTAGTCAGGGGCTTAGGAACACACAGATAGTAATCTAGCCTTTGACAATCACATGTCTACAGTAGTGAGGAAATCATTCTATGTTGTGCAACTTATAAACAAAGGCATGACATCTAAGTCCAAGGAAGTCATTGTTCCACTGTATTCTGCATTCATCAAACCTATCATTGAGTACAATGCCCCCTTTGGTATGTACCTTCACATACTCAGTAGTTCTGTTACATAAAAGGGAGTAGTCAGCACTGTGACCACATGCTGGTGGACATTTCATTTACCATCTACCTCCTCATTATAGGGTGTGATGTCTAAATTATACTTGGGTTGTGTGTTTGTTTTCCTGATGTAACAAATCCCCCCCCCATGTTTTCTTGTCATTGCAGGTGTTGTCATGGCTATGGCAGCAATCTTTAGTGTGTGTTGATACTAAGTATTATACTAATATCATCGTTGGATTCAATGATTGCCCACAATCTGTAGTCCTTCATGCTGCTGTTTGGACACAGGATGGGTAGGTCATCTGTGATGTCCATCACTTAAATAATGGATAGGAAAGGGCTTAGCAGACATCCCTGATGTATGGACCTGATCACTGGACCTGAGATATAGGTCATTTCACACGTCAGTATATTACATGTCAACATATTTAGATGCCATGTATCTACCCATTTGGTGATATAGGTGTATATGGTCACATCTGACTGTGTTGAGTTAATACCTAAGTGTGGATTTGTGTCAAGTGCCTTGGCTTGTCAAGTCCAAAAGGATGATAGTGTTGTCATTGTGCATGCCCTCGATGACCTCTTTGAGGACATCTAACAGATGTAACAGACATGATGTAGCATTAACAACTCACAGATCTGTTGCATACAGCCAGGTTATCACTAGTGTCTATTTAGAAAAGATCCATGATGGCATGTTGGTCTACCTCACAGATGAGAAGAGTCAGGATGTGTCTGTGCACGCATGCATGGGGTACCATCCCCAACTCACAAGGATGCATGTTGAAAACATCCTTCTACAGCAACATAGTATGTGTGGAGGATGTGTTGAAGTGTGTATTCAGCCATGTCAGGAAGGTGTATGCGATGAGTCACATGATAAGCAAACTGTGATGTCACAGCCCATTGATTCTGTGTGATAGGCGGGGATGAAGGTAAAACAGTGCATACTGGCCATCCTCCATTGCCTAGGGTTTGAACGCAATCCTACACACAGGGATCATTAAGAAACTCTTCCAGCTGGGGATTAAACCTCATGTCACTAGATGGGTAACCAACTGGCTCACTGACAGGACACACACACTGTGAAAGTTGGTGAATCAATTTGTACCAGTAGAGCTGCCACCATTTATGTACTCCAGGGATCTGTGCTTGACTGTTTACTATTTGAAATCTATTTCTCGACAGTTCAGGCTAAAGTATATGGCCTTTGGCTTACTGCATTTGCTGATTCTTGCATACTGAGTGCAATCATTGAGTCTAACTATGATGATAACATACTACAGGAGGGGGTAACACAGACAAATGATTAGTGACAAAGTCACACGGTCTACAAATACATGCAAAAATGTGTCTTTATTTTGGCCTTCTGCAAAGTGGAATTCACTGCTAATTACAGCATTGATAACAGTCCCATTATGCTGAAACCCAGTGATGCAAGCACTGGGAACATACATACATAGCACTCTGACCATCGACCACCAAGTGTCTACACTGGTATTGAAAGCATATGTTGTGCACATCATAAATCACACCATCATATACAGATCGCTGGATTATATTACAGCACTGTACTTGAACCTCATTAGAACACTAATATAGAGTATAATACTCTCTTTTGCATGTACCTCACCAGACACATGCAACAGCTGGACAGACCGCATGGGTTACTCACCAATAAAACACAGTGCATACAAACCATGCCATGATGTATGTGGATTATCTGAAATCCATGTCACTGTAATCTGTATCATATAGGATGAGGTGACTTCTGCCTGGCCTCCAAGCCAGTCTCTGACCCTCCCTTAGTGGAAATAGAGCACATACAGAAATCAGATTATAGCTGATGACATCAGCAGTGTCTAGTGAAGTGAATATGGCAACAGCAGTGTCCCACATGGTGGAGTAAATGACTCTCTGTAATGTCAAGCAACAATGCAAGCATGCACACACACACACACACACACACACACACACACACACATATCCCAGTTGACTGCAGTGAGAACAGAACCCCTACCTAAGCACACCGACTACAGAACTCAGTACTTTACACAAGTGCCACAGCACAAGTCTGACTTTTACAAGACTGCAGGCCAACTTATAGTGAATGACAGCAGGGCATGTTAGGAGATCAGCATAGTTCATAGCTTCATAGGTTCATAAGTGGTTACTAGCCTAATGGCCCTAGAGCGTTTACAAGCCTAGTGTGTAAAAACAGAAGTACCCTTATTGAGCATAGTTAGAGGGTTATTGTTAGCAGACTGATTTTGTGATCAGCATCAATGGCAGACCCTTCAGACTCAGCTTCATATAGATCCATTTCAATTTTAAACTACAGTTATAAAGTGTTTATGTCTGTACTAACTAAAAGAATGTGAAAGGTATTACCAAAATTGATAGATATGGATCCATGTGTTTTTTTTTTTTTTTTTGGAGGGGAGGCAAACATTTGACAACATTTAATAGAAAAATATGATCCAGATGTAAGAAAATACCACTGTTGTTAGTGGGTCTTGATGTAGATAAAGCATGTAGTAGAATACGTTGGGATTTTATGAGTAGGGTACTGGAAGCATATGCATTCCCTGATACAATAATAATGTTAATTAGAAAATAAATATGAAGGATCTAATGCAAGAATTAAGGTAGGAGGGTTCCCCTATGGTAAGCTGTGTTTGAACAGAGGAACCAGGTAGAGATGTCCTATTTCCCCTTTGTTATTTTCTCTATGTTTAGATCCATTGGCAAAGAAAATAAGGGACTCAGAAATGTAAGGATGTAATTGGTATGGTAATCAAGAAAAGTTGGCTTTATTTGTGGATACTATTATGTTATAACTGATAAATCCAGAAAAGGACATCTCAGTGTTATGGAACATTTTGAAACAGTTTCAAGTCTTTCAGGAATATAAGATCAATATGAAACAAAGGCTATAGCCGTAAATTTTGTACATACACATGAATTGGTTCAGCAATACCCATATTTATGGGGACATGATAAGATAAAGTATTAAGGAGTATGGATTAAAAAGGCTTCTGTCATGACATCTAAGGATAAATTGGGAGAGGCTAAATAAAAGATAATTCAAAAACTGAAAAACTGGAATCTTTTGTTTATGGATATGGATAGTAAGATAAAAGCAGTGGAAATGTTTTTAGTCCCTTTTGTTTTATATATGGGTCAGGCATACTTTTATCAACCAGAGGAGATGGTGTTGGCAATAGTTAATAAAGAGCTGGAGGAATGTATCTGGGAGAGGAAGAGGGCAAAAGTTAAGTGGGATAAGTTGATCCTTCCAATTGAACAAGGTAGTTTAAGATTACCTAATTTGAATAGATATTTTAGAGCTACACAGTTAAGGCTCATATGCATAAAACAACCAGAAGGTTATATCTCAAAATGAAAAGGGATGATGTTGATGAAGTGGAGTAGAAGTTCAAGAAATAGAGAGAGAGTGGAATTGTAGATGCAGATTCTTAATAAGAATAATAACAACTACACAGAATCTTACATTGATAAAGTAACATAAAGTTTTCTAAGAACTAAGCCATCATGGGAATGGAGAAAGGAGATTTTACCAATAGGGATAATTTCAAGTAGAGGTACAGAAAATAGGCAAGATTGGGCTGGAATTTTGTAAAGAAAACTGCCAAAGAAACCAATGTACTGGGAGCAAATAACTAGAGAAGGATAGGTAATAGTGTGGGATGAGGCTAAGAAGGTGTTTGGATTGCAGGCTGGAGACTGCCTTCCCTACCAGTGATTGATATCAGATTATAGGAAAATAGAAAGGGATAGATGCATCTTAAGAGAAAGACCAGCTCTGGTAGAGTTTTTAGTTGAATCTAGAACTGAAACTGCTGTTAAAAAGGGATAATTAGTAGGGCATATAAAATATTTCCTGATAACTATAAGAATCAATCAGAGGAGGTTAGAAAAGATTGTGATGAGAGACTAGAAAAGCAATTTATGAGAGAAAAATGTGAGGACATATGTATGGCTTCCAAGTATGCAACAAAATCCAGAAGGTTTAGGATCTTTGCTTGGAAGTGTTTGCAGATATTTTTATACCCCAAGCAGACTTCAATAAAGTTTTCCTCAGGTGGATAGCAAGTATTAGAGGTGTGATGGAGGAGGAAAAGACAACTGGGAAAATATGGTTTGAGAATGTGAGGAGTTGACAGATTTTAAAAATTCCTACAGAGTATACTATCAGAAATAGTGGGTGAGCAAATGGCTGTAACTAATGAAATGGTTTGTTTGAGCTGGGACACTGGATTTTTATTGCGTATACATAGCAAGGCCTTATTAAGTTTACTTCCTTTTGACTGCTAAAAAAGCAATTACTAAAAAATGGAGATTAAAGTCTAAACCAAAGGTATATGAAGTACTGAATATTATAAAAGAGATAAAAAACTGAGAGGATTCTTTAGAAAAGGGTAGCAGCAAATTACATAGACATAAATGGAAATTGTGGGATCATACATAGTAATGTTCAGGAGGAGGAGTGAGGGTTAGAGGAAGGCAGGGATTGAGAAAATGATTTAATGTTGGACTGGTGATAGTTACAAGGAAAGAAAAGATATGTGATGCATAATGTATGTAAATGGAAAAAATGTTAATATGTTTTTTTTTCTTTTCTTCTCCATTAATGCATGTTTGTTTGTGTATTAAGTGATGATTTAATAAATGTGTTTAAAAAAATAGCTTGAACAGATTGGTCAGTTTTGATCAGTGCTTCATCCCAGTTCATAGGCTCATAGGTGTTTACTAGGCTAATGACCACAAGGGCCTTTGTAAACCTAGCCGTGCATCCCATATTTCTGACAAGTTCTGGTACTTTTGATAAGTGTAAGCAATGACTTGGGAGATTAAACTATTTACAGGCTGCCTGTGTCCATTAGAGACATAGGTGCCAAACCAGGGATGAATTTCCTGTTCCCCATCAAATGTCCAAGTTACACTTGAATTGGGTTAGGTAGGAACTCTGCTTCACATGGATGGGGAGCCTGTTCTATAGACGGAGTAGTCTCTGGGATACATACCTGTATCTCCAGCATGTCCTATTTATATCACAGGCAAGGTTTACGTCTTTAAAACAGATAATCCTGGTGCTGTTTGTGTTGTGGATATGCAGCAGATGCATCAGAGTGGAGTCTAACAATGCCTTGTATGTCAGACATAAATTTCCCCTCAACAGCCTATAGGAGTCAGAATACAGGGATAGGGCCATGAGGCAGTCTGCACAGGGCATGTTACTTACACCCTGTATTCATTTATTAAGGAACCTCTGTGGATGTTCCATCTGTTGGATATTCCTGGTTAGGGACGTACTAAAGGGAGCAATATACTCAATGGTAGGTCTGATGAATGCTGAATACAGTGGACTAATGAATTATTTGGACCTAGATGCCATACCTTTTTTATAAGTTGCACATGATTTCCTCACAAAGGTGGAGAGATGGTGTTCATAGGTAAATGCTATGCTATGTTATCAATCCACAGACTACTACAAGTCTAGCCATTAACCTGAGGTCAAAATCAAACCCTGCACTTTGTATCTGTGAGGTAAAGACTGTAACAATCATGCCACCCTGAGGTTTATATACTAAGTCCAAGTCTGCAGAATCTTGAATATTATTTTTACTCTGAGTTACAGTGACCTCAGAGTTAGTTCACATAATTGCCAGGAATATGAGGGATGTGATCTCCCACACACTGTGATGGTGTAGAAGCCTCCAACTGCAAAACCATTTGAAAAGTGTAACAATGTGTTTTGAAATTGGCTTTGTTTTTTCAAACTCATTTTATATGTAAATACTAGGCAGTCAGTCTGCAGAATGTTACAGTCTTAGCCAATAAGCAGACAATGAAAAATGAAAATCAAACCCTGTACCTTATGTCTATAACATAAAAGCATTAACCATTATACCAAACCCCAAGTGTTAACAAATGCAGTTACATAAATACATTAATTACGTTTTATTTTAAATAATTAAATTTTACTTTAATGTGTACTCAAGTGTAAATGCATCTTTGTGTTTCTTATACAGTAAGGACAATGTGATTTTCTAAACATAACACAGATATGTTATATTAATGTTTGATTTTAGTCATACAAGGCCCATTTAGTTGCTGCACACTAGTGACAGGATATATAATGCTTTAAATAGTGACATCAGTGTAGAGGTTTTAGATATGGCATCCTTCCTTGTGTTATGCTTGGCATATACATCAGGTTTAAGACAGGGTCCTGTTTCAGTGATGCTTATTTACGTACGTAAGATAACTTCAATGAGCATGAAAATGTGATGTTTTGTGTCTAGCATTCATTGTCAGTTACCCATCTCTCAAATCTGCTACCTTGCACTATAAGCTTCAAAGGCTCAATGCAGCAGCGGCCTTAGGTCAACTGGTGCCCTAGGCAAAAGGGCTCCACAGCGCCCCCCACCACACTACCTGGTGCCCCCATCCTGGCTAACTACATCAAATAAATACTAGAAAAGTGCCCCTGCTTGACCGGCTCCCTAGGCGGCCGCCTAGTTGGCCTATGCCTAATGTGGAACTATGTATAATAATAGATGCTTTTATCATCATCATCAATCCCCTTTTTCCCACCTTTCTACATGGGCTGGGGGTGTTGTGTCATATGTCGCCACCTCTCTTGATTAAATGCCGCTTTGCTACCTTCTTCAACAGTCACAGGTCAAAACATACCCACGACCAGTACAAAGGACAGAACTTCACTTTCTTGCCTAAATAAAAACATATTACTGTAGCATTTTAGTTGCTTATTCTGTTTCTTATAACATTTAGGTGTTTCAGATGCAGAATAACTGCTTTATGCGACTATTACATAAAATATAGGAAATAATTTTGCCCTAAAATCTCAGGACATTTGCCATTTTTACAATTTTTTTGCAGGACACAATTGCCCAAATAGGGACTGTCCCACACAAAGTGGGACAGGTGGTAATAATATCCGTCATCTGCTTTCCTTATGTACCTTAATTTCACACCTGTTTTGGCAGTATGTCTGTTCTGTAGTCTTCACACATGCTGTTTTGAGACACTACTATTCTTATTTGACTCCACCTCTTTACTATTTTTCCTGCGGTGCTAGAGTCCTGAATATTTAACTGAAATCTTGTGCTTTCACTTCACTCAACTTCCAGGCCTTCAGCTTAGTCACTGTTGGCCTTAAAGCCTTCTCTGACCACTGCTAACAGATGATTGTGGCCACTAATAGTTTATGCTGTAAGCCGACTGTTTCACCTAGGATGATTTTGAAATCTTTGATTCTACCCCAATGCCCTTCTCTTACTTGAAGGGAATCTACTTGAGTTGCAATGTTGGCTACTCTTGTATGTGATTATGTGACTGTCTCTCTCTGTGTTGGTCATCATCAAGCTATTTGCCAGACAGCAGTCTAGAATGGTCTCTGCTTTACTGCTGTTGGCCCATCTGTGTGGTCCCAAGCAGTCCTCATAGCTTATTCTGTCTGTCATGATATGAATATTCAGGTTTTCCATTATCAAGACTAATTTATATTGTTCTGCATTCTCTAGTAGGACCTGCAACTGCTGCTTTAATGCACACATTTTCTTGCCATCACAAACCTGCTGTTGGTAAATAGATACTCTTAAATTTTTCTGTATGTGAAGATAAGACTGTGGTTTTATTCATTTTGTTTGGTTCTCAAGTCCTTATTTTGTAATGGCTATTCTAACCAAGGAGAATAGTGACACTTATTGGTTTACAGCATTCAGTGACAAGCTGCAGATTTCCCCAGTTTATTCACATCAAATATTGCCAAACAGTGAGGAATTCATCATTTATCACAGTGAGTGGGTGTTGTT
Organism: Protopterus annectens; assembly: GCF_019279795.1. Classification (NCBI taxonomy): domain Eukaryota; kingdom Metazoa; phylum Chordata; order Ceratodontiformes; family Protopteridae; genus Protopterus; species Protopterus annectens. The sequence goes on along the minus strand of NC_056729.1, from coordinate 1,704,727,958 downwards.
TGGTCACAAGAGCACAGCCTGAGTGCCAGATGGCAAAAGTAGACCCCCCCCCCATGCTGGTTATAAAAATTACCCACATTCCAACCGTAGTGCATTGTTCTTCTGCAAAGGCATTATTAAAAAATAAAAATATCTTAACTATTTAACAATCAAATGGTACAAGATGCACTCAGTCTAGCCTAGTATGTGACATCAACAGGACTTGCTGGAGAGACGGATATGTCTCACAGAGATTATGTCTCCTCTGAAACAAACTTCCAATTCAGGTGAAGCAGAGCTCTTTGCTGATCCTATTTAAGCATCATTTGGATGACTGGATGGGAAACTGCAAATTCATGTTGAGAGTTTCACCTGTGTCCCTCTTGGACAGGGGCAGTCGTTGCTGACTTAGTTCTGCTTAATACCCTGATATTCTTGGGAACAGGGGTTGCACTTGTCTAGACTTGTAATGGCCCTAGGGCCATTAGCCTAGTAACCTGCTATGATCCTATGAACATAATGGCACTGCACATTGCAGCCTCCACTGCAGCTCTCTCTCTCTCTCTGTCTCTCTCTGCACCGATAAGATATCACAGGGATTGTCATTGTACCTGATTGCACATGGTTACACATTTTCAGTACACATAGCTCTCAAACTCTTAGCAAAAATATCTGAACAAAACCTAAAATATTGGAGGGATAAAGGCCCAAAAATAACAGATTTTAAATATTTCTCTAACAAACTTATAAAGTTGATACAAAGTCTGAAACTCAAATGCAAGTCATTATTTAGTTCATAGGTTCGTAGAAGGTTACTAGATTAACAGCCCTAGAGCCCTTATAAGCCTAGCCATATCTATCCCAAGTTTGCTACAAATCTGTCAGCTAGGGGTGAGGTTTGCTCCAAATCTGTCATCTAACAGGCTGGCTATTATGTCTGGTTGTGCATGGGTGGTGCCATCCACAACCAGTTCAACGCATAGCTGGATATTCCCTTTTAGATTTTGGATGTAGTTAAAGAATGCCTTGTGGTTATCCTTAGCTAGGAAGGCATAGTTCTCAACCTCTTAGAGCAAGAAATCTGGACAAAGTCATAAATAATGGGGGGGGGGCTCAAAAATAAGGACAACTTTTAAATATTGCTCTTACAAACAGAAAGTAGATAGAATAACAGGTTTTGCGTTAGCATTGATTTTCTGAAGGGTATATAGTCTGAATTTTAAATGTCTGTCATTAAGACTGCAATCCTGTATGGTTTGCCAGTGATTTGCCAGAAAACCACAATTTTATAAGAAATGGACCAAAAATATGAGGCAAAAATCTGGACATTCTGTGAAAATCTGTACAGTTGAGAGGTATGTCTAAGGGATGCAGTTTTTTACTTCGAAATTAGCTTTGGAGGACTTGACAAGATCTCTAATTTGTTTGTTTAAACTAGAGAGGGATTTGTTCCTCCGCTGAGCCAGTTCTTGCTTGTTCTTGGACATTAGCTTCTTTTTCTTGTTGTATAACCTGTTTATACTACAATCCTCAGTGATTTTCCAGAAAACCACCAAGTTTATGAGAAACAGGCCAAAAATATGAAGCAAAAATCTGGATATTCTGCGAAAATCTGAACAGTTGAGAGATATGCCAGTACATCAATCCATGTACTTGCCACTTGCAGTCTCTGTAACGTGGGGTATCAGGGAGAAGAATTGTGAGATATTTTTTAACAAACAGAATGGCATGTTTTACTAAAAGCTAAAGTTAGTACTTAGTAAAAGTTAGTAACAAGTATCATTCTGAATGATTATTTGGAGATATAAAGAAAAACAGTGCTGTATTAACTTTGTAATTTAGTGTCACGAGAAACGTAGTGACACTAAATTTTTTTTTTCAAATATAATTTTTATTGATTTTTTAGAATTTAAGACAAAACAGACATATAACAAAACTGTCATAATACTATGTTTACAGAGAGAGAAAAAAAACTTGCTATCTAAACAGATTATAGATGTGTTGTTGTTTGTCTTTCGGCTTTTTCCTGGTAAGGGCTCGCCACAGCGGAACTCTGGTCCGCTAATGATTGGCAGTAGATTTTTTTACGAAACGCCGAGGTGCCAGCTCGATGCCCAACCTTCTATAGATGTGTTAATAAGCAAACATAATCATCCATACTGAGGCAATAGCAAGTAGTTGCCAATAAAACATATAAAAGTAGAATGGATTAAGTGCTATCCCAAACACGCAGGATTGCTCTATAAAAAACACATATCATAGGGACAGATATTGATACAGATACCGCCTTATAATAACAACTGAAGTAAATAAGGTACAATTTACTTTAATTACAAGGGTGAGTGATGATTCAAGAAACATATTTATGTCAGATTTATGACTGACATGAGAAAGGTAAGCGGGTATGCTCTTAGAAAGACATTATAATATATACAACTATTTACAACTTGGATGCCTTTCCGTGTGGAATAAAGGGTCATCAACCAATATGATTTACATTTCATCAGTATTTATTGGGAAATCAGACTAGACAGTATGCACACAATGGACTCCACAAGTTGTGATGATAGAGAATGACCATTGTATGATAATTAACTAGATTGAATTAAGTCAAATAGACTGCACCAATACTTCTGGAAATAGTATTTTTTTCTTTTTACTGCTAGAACAAAGTTTATGAGCAGAGATGTACTTAATTGCCATTTTTTTTAAATTCTCCCAGGAGATTATATAGGGGTTTACCCAAATCCTATCTATAAAGTATTTGAGGAGAGCACACACAGTTATTAGAGTGTGTTTCCGGACTCCTGTTAGTGACATAGGAATTATACTGAGGATTGTTGTTTGCCAGCAGAAGTGGTGGTCTCATAACCCATTTTTTCAAGTTGTGCTCTAAGGGAATTTTTGAGTGTTTAGTTGCCCCATCAATCTTTATTTCACTGTGTCCACTGAACTCGCCGTTTCAGAATACCAGGTTTACCTCCCAGCTCCCACTTGGAGTGTAGTATTTTTCAGCAGGCTTTACACACTTTCTCAATGTATACCACTAAAAAGGGTACCTTAATGAACCGCTTTGCCTACAACTCCCAGCATGCTGAGTTTGTTTTCGTCTCCACCTCCATTCTAAAGCTGTGTTTCATAATTACTGGCACTTTGATAAATATTCTGAAGTGGGCGGAGAGCGTTCCCAGAGAAAACAATCCTGAGCGAATAGGATGCAAGACTGGTTGGCACTTGTCGGAACACGCAGGGTTACCCGCTGTTAATCGAAAGGTGGAGTATACGTTGGTCTCGACGTGTAGCCACGAAAATTGACACTAACTGTATCCGTTCATCGTGAACCAAGAGTTTCCTGATGGAGAAGAAGAAGCAGTGCTCGGTGTGTGACAGCTCCCGCCAAACCTCGTACGGTGTGGCAGTGTCTTCGCTAACTGAACTGAAAACGAAAGGTTAGATGTGCGCAGACAAGAAAGTCAGCGGTGGGGAGTGACAGGACTTGGCTGTTTATCTTATTTTGTGGTAGCTCCACTGTCGTGGCCAATTTAAGTTTCCGTGTGTCACTTTCTGTAATGGTTTGTGAATTTGGTGTACCAGTGACAGCTCAGTGCGAGCAGTATCTAGTAATGTGTTTGAGAGGGCATCATGAAGAATTTCTCATTGGTGTTAATGTGCTGCTTCTTGGCTTCACATGTACAGGTTTCACATCACTTTGATGTAAATGTTGAATGGGTAACTACGATGTTGTGCCCCTGTGTTCCGTCATAGAACTTCTATGAACATATGAACTGTAGGTTTTACCTGGGTAACCGTGTGTTTTACTATCAGTGTTTATTGGATGAATGTTGTCCAGTAAAATGAATTGGTAAGAGTTAACTAACCTTTATTGTGCTTAGGGGCATTGCGTAAAGTTGAAAGAACAGTTGTAATACATGATTTTTTTCTTCAAATGTGGCATCCTCCGCCTGACTTTTTTGTAATTCCGACGCAGACCACAGTTGTGTGTGAGAAGTGCAATGTGAAACACTCTAGGAATTGTAAGTATGTAGTAAAGAATATTACCGTCGTAGGTTTGCATACTTTGGACTCCTGCACAGCTGCATATTTCTTTTTCGGGCGTTTGCACAAGTACTGTTTAGCAACTTTCAGACTTACCAGCTATAGAACAGGCTAGTCAAACTGCATAATAATAGTAGTAATAATAATAATAATAACAACAGTAATAATAACTTTAGGTATATATAGGGCTACCACCTGTCCCACTTTGCGAGGGACAGTCCCTCTTTCGCCAGTTGTGTCCTGCATAAAAACTGAAAAAATGCCAAATGTCCTGAGATATTAGGAAAAACATATTTCCTATATTTAATGTAATAGTTGCATAAAACAGTTATTCTGTTTCTGAAACACCTACATGTTATAAGAAACAGAATAAGCAACTAAAAATGCTACAAGAATAAGCATTTATGTAAGCAAAACAGTGAAGTTCTGTCCTTTGTACTGACTGTGGGTATGTTTTGCCTTGCAAAATCTGATGTTTGTACAAAACATGTCCCACTTTGGGCATTTGAAAAGGTGGCAACCCTAGGTATATAGATGGATATGTGCCATGATGAATAAGAAGTCCTGCATGATCGCTCATCTGATCTGTAGAAGCCAAGCGTAACTTTTCAAGGTCTAGGGTTAATGCTTGTCCCTTTTTGTGCAAGACCGTCCCTATTTTGCCACTTATGTCCAGCGGGGGAAAAAACTGAAAATGGCAAATATTCTGCGATTTTTTAAAAAAACAACTGAAAATGGCAAATGTCCTGAGATGTAATGAGTCAAATTATAA